>NW_008705254.1:1967334-2124306 GCF_000326865.2 Helobdella robusta
CCTTATTAATTATGATAATAAATAGTCAGAGCAATCGATGAATAGGAAACACGAATAGACACACACACGTACAACAAACATACATTCAAACATACGTACACGGTACACTCTGATAATACGACATTAATTGAGTTGAATTAATAATAAGACATACTGGTAGTATTGCACACATGATAATAAATTTGAAAACCCAAATCTCTCTCTCTCTCTCTCTCTCTCTATATATATATATATATATATATATATATATATATATATGGAGAAACTCTACTTTAGCGTTGGAAAAAGGCGGCAGCCTGCCACACGAGCTGATGTACAATTACATGCTCTGCCAACTCACCAACCTTTCCAAGTATCTGATGTTATGCATGTATATATATATATATGTATGTATGTGTGTATAAGTGCATGCTTGACGTGGCCAAAAAGAAATTTGTTTGTGAAATGAAACAAATTCGAGAATTACTTGATAAAGACGTTCCAAAATATTCAACGATCTTTCTTTAACATATTCCACATTTTTCACTAATTTCAAATTTTGTAATAAACATTTTTACAAATGTTATTTGTGTAGAAGAGCAAAATTATTGAACAAAAAAAATACGACTGAATTGATTGTAATGAAATATTCATTGTACGGTAGTATCATCTATCCCGAAGCCAACCAGCTCTTTGACACACATCTCAATGTGTTTAGCTGGTAAGTTACAAGGAGTGGAAATGTCATGTCTCAAATCAAATTGTTCTACCCCTCTATGACCTGGCAGGATTGCATGCTTGCTTTCCAAAACTCATTTATCTCACACTTTATGTGGTGCTTGCGCGTACACACAAATGCGTGCGTACATTGTTCGCTATGAATGTACGACCTTTGTGGCACCAAAGTTTAATTGCAACTAATTTAGCAAGGAACGATACTTAAACAGCTCAGCGTTGTTCGTCAGGACTGCACAGTAAAGAACAATATATATATATATATATATATATTTATATATATATATATATATATATATATATATATTGAACCAGAAACTGATCAAAGCTGAAAATGCAGTGGCTGGGGGAAGGTAGAATTTTCAACAAAAACTTGATGACCGGGTAGGAGAATTTATACAACAGTTGGTCGGTGGGGAAGGGAATATTGATCTTTATATATATTTCAACGTAAAAAGTAATGTATTTGAAAGGGAAATAGACACTTTGAGCCCATCAGCAGAATAGTCGGCCATACGTCCAAACGTATGCTGCCTCGTGAGCACAGAAAAATTTTGCAAAAAAGTTTGCGAAAATTTCCCTCCTCACCAATCAACTGTCGTTGATATATATATATATATATATATATATATAAATATATATATATATATATATTATATTATATTATATATATATATATAATTGTTGGATAAATTGGATATCCATTTATTGAATATCTATTTATTAATCGAGTTGTTAATAAATTACAATAATTGTTCTTTGAAACTGCATTAAAAAATTTCTTTTCAAAACTCAATGTAGAAAACTACTGAAACAAACTAGAGGTCATTGTATTACGGAGCCAAGGGGCGCGATTGAGGAATATGCATGGGACACTTTTTAAAGTCTCGGAGCTACTGTCGCTGCATCAATACAACATTAGTCTGCTTGTAGGTAGTTCAAAATTTATAAAAATAAGTCACTAAATTAATTATGTTTATTATGCTAATGAACGCTATCCTAACATATTGTAGTTGATATCAATATAAGACTGAGTTATTTAGCGGGGAGCCAGGAGACTAAATGTAGAAAACTAAACTAAACACGAATAAATTGAAAAGGTTAGACATTTTCAAGATTGTTTATTGCAGGTTCCAATTGTTCGTTTAACACAAAACAGGTCACTTCTAATAATTTAAAGTGTTTACTTTCTCATTGACGCCGTTGATGTCTTGCATCTTGCGTCCAACCAACATTTATATTTCATCGCCAACAAAGTGATGCCTTCAAGTCTTGAAAGTTCAGAAATAAATTAAATTGCAACCTTCTCAGGAATGATTCAATTATATTTCATGTTTTTCATATCATAAATTTGTTAAAAAGTTTTTCTCTTCTTTTTTATAGTACTTTTCCTTCTTTTGATATTTGCTTTTGAATCGTAAACATTTAGACATTTTACACTAAATATCTATTAATTTAAATATTTTAAATGCCCAATTATTTCACAATTACAGTTAAAATCCGCATTATTACTAATGCATCGCATCTTTTAAAATAATGTTACCAATATTTTTCAGGTCTTGTGATAAAGTTGAAATTATGAATAACTGAAGCGAATTCTTAGATCAATTTACCAATTTAGAACAACACTTTTTCAAATATGTTTTTTTTCCAACACACCACACACAAACACACACGCACACACACACACACACACACACACATATATATACACCCAGCTACTGAAATAGTCACATAAACGTATTTATGCGCTGTAAAATCGTGGGCACGCCATGAAGATTTTATACATCTTTTATGCTTACTCATGTTACATGATCTCCTCCACGCACACACTTTTTTAAGAATTGAACGAACGCTAGTCTGTTCCCAAAGTTATGTCCGTGCGTACGTTCGCCTGAGTACGTATTGCAATGCGGCGCAAACGTTAGCGTACTATCAATAGATCGTTTCATACGCAGAGAAGTTTAAATGGTCGGTCGCATGCTTGCAGGCCGGCATGATAAATATTTTCATGTCAACATTTGTTGAAACGTATTTTCCTGATTTAAGATCGGTTTTTATTCTAATCATCCTTTTCTGAATGGATATTTAAATGATAAGTAATTTTTTTTAAACAGAAATGATGGAAATCATTAGGCTGTGTGCCTCTGCTAAATCGACCTTGTGAAAATGCGCATGAATTCAAGTCGTTATTTTAAATAATGGCTGTCTACCAATATGTACTTTATAAATTATTAAAACTGGCAAACTAAAAATGCAAAACGTTGAAGATGGCCAACATTGGATGATAAAAATTGTTCACCAAAACTGTTAATAAAGTAAAATTGATAATTATAAATTTATTTGAAGAAAACATTTGTTAACACAGATGCTTACAGATCGGCCATTTAAAATATTACTGAAATATTTTATAAACAAAAGGAAACATTTAATAACACGAGTATAGGTATATATCAATACATGATGCAGTTCATGACGTGTACGTAGGCAGACGTGGTGCTTGCCTACACGCATACGTCTGCATGCATGCCACCAAGCTTTAAAGTGGGTTGCATGTTTAGGTCTTGTAGACCATCGTGAAAATACAACAAGAGAAGGTGAGCGTACAACAAACGATTGTACAACTTATGATGAAGAACAACAACAAATGAGTGTACAACATATGGTGATGGAGAACAACACATGAGTGTACACAAAATCTTCAATTTACAATAGTATGAATATACAAACACTAATGAATATAACAGAAACAATACGGTACAAAAAAAGTATAAAACAACAGTGAAGTACGAGTACAACAAAATAGATTTATAAGATATAAATATGTACAACAAGATGGGTATACACTATACAACAAATAATGAAATACAACATGATTGAGTGTACAACAAATAGTTACATTACAACAAACAATATTTTAAACATGCAAAACAAGCTTGTGCTTGTTTTCTTATTAGAGCTTTCATTGAAAATATTTAATATAGGAGCCGATTTGTACTGTACACACTGTGACCGTCTTTACCGCGTTCCAATACTTAAAGCACTCCAGTAATCTAATTAAATGTGACCTGACCTGCCAGTCAATTCCATCAAGATGTTTCCCACCATGTCTGCCTGGTCTCCTACCCGCCTGGTTTTCTGTCTGATTTCCATACATATTATTCCATATGCACATTAATTCAATTATTTATTTCAGACTCAAAATATCTACTTATTCTATATATATATATATATATATATATATATATATATATATATATATATATATAGATATATAGGAATAAAACTGAGAAATGCAACTATAGTTAACTTCCAATTTATCTTTTCGATTTTTCTAACGGTTGATCGTAAATCATTTTTAAGTTTCTTTAGTTTAAAACAAAAATTTTTGTTTATTTTATGCATGATAGAACAGAAAAGCTTTTTTCAGTATATTTTTACCATCTTCGGTGTTCAAAATGATATACTGTGTTTGTGCCCAGATACTCAAATATATATATACTGTGCCTCTACTCTACTCTGTTGATTTCTTGTTTTTTTTTTTTTTTTAAATGAATACTTAGTTTTACAATCTTCAACATCGTTAAATATAACACTTTTAAGTGTTTTCATTAACGTCTTCGATATGTCCAACATAGAAGTTTGCGAAGAGTACTCCCAATGGAGAGCCCACTGCTACACCGTCAAATTGCTGAAATGGTGTGTTACCCGGGCCAAGGAAAGGCCCTTCGGCTGTACATATTCTTATCAGCGCAACTAATTCATCTTTCGGAATTGGTAGTGGTAAATGACTGGAATTGTATATTCTATCTATTACTATGCTGACTGTGTCCTTTACAGGAACATTTTTAAACAGTGACTCCACATTCAAAGATGCTATTTTGGTGTTAATGGATGGTTTTGTTCTAGACAATACATCTATGAATTGATTTTAAGTTATAACTGTAAAGGGTGTAGGGTGTAATTATTTTGTTAAGAATTTTCGAAATAGGGTATTTTTGCAATTGTGATCGCAGGTCTTTGGCTAATATATATATATATATATATATATATATATATTTATATTTATATACACATTTATACATCTGTATCTATGTATCTCTATACCTATATTTATATATGAGGATGAGGATGATGATGGGGATGATGATGACAATGAAGAAAATGATGGTGATAAGAGTATCGCTTTTCAGTTATACCTCTAACATTACACTGATGATTATGAAGATGATTTTGAAAAAAAAAATAAAATTATCCACATTAATGCATCAAACATTAATAACGTTGAAAAATTTTTTTTTGCAATTATCATCATCATCATCGCCATCATCATCACCATAATAATTCTCCTCATCATTATCCTCCTCATCATTATCCTCCTCATCATCATCATCCACATCCTGATATGATGATAACGATGATGATGATGACGACGACGATGATGCTAAGGATAATGATAATGATAAAGATAATAATAACGATAATGATGACGATTAGTGGAGATGATAATGAAGATGATGATGATAATGATGGGCACGACGATGGTGACGGTGATGAAAACAATGATGATGATGATGATGAGAATGATAATGATGATGAGAATAATGATGATAATGATTATGTTGATGAGTAATGATGATGATGGTGATAATGGTAATGATGATGATGATAATTATGCAGATGGCGTCATTTTGCATCAATAACGTTAGAAGACCACTGTCTCCAGGGCGACGAAGTAATGAAGTTGGGTGGGTAGTTGTTGGGGGGGGAGGAAGGTAAGTGAGTGTTAGGGAGATGTGTTTAAGAGAGTTAATGTGTTAGTGGGTTGCGTTGCGTTACGGTTGAGTCGGTTGTTATCATCGTTAAGGTCGTCGCCATCATCTTTATCATTCAACTTCATCATTAACATCGTCATCCAGTAGCATCTTCAGTGTCATCATCATCGTCGTCGTCTTGCCCTCATCATCTCCATCATCATCGTTATCATCTTCTTCTTTTTCATCATCATCATCATCATCATCATCATCTTCATTATTATCATCTTCTTCTTTTTCATCATCATCATCATCATCATCATCTTCATTATTATCATCTTCTTCTTTTTCATCATCATCATCATCATCTTCATTATTATCATCTTCTTCTTTTTCATCATCATCATCATCATCTTCATTATTATCATCTTCTTCTTTTTCATCATCATCATCATCTTCATTATTATCATCTTCTTCTTTTTCATCATCATCATCATCTTCATTATTATCATCTTCTTCTTTTTCATCATCATCATCATCATCTTCCTTATTATCATCTTCTTCTTTTTCATCATCATCATCATCTTCATTATTATTATCATCTTCTTCTTCTTCTTCATAACCATAATAAATAGTTAATTATTTAAAAATTCATATTATTATCACTAGATAATTTTCAGTTAATTTATAGTTTAATTATTCACAGTACAAATATCAAATGGTAATATGCAGGTGCCATACAACCACTTTTGTCTTGCGCTTCAGAACCTGAGATGTGATGGGATATGACTAAAAGCAGAAGAAGCTAGAAAGTTGTTCTTTAGCTTCGAATGTTTATTCATAATACGGAGACGGTACAAGGGTTTCCAGGACAGTTTTGTTTATTGTTGACACTCACTGATTATGATTCGGTAGAATTTTTAGAACTCATCGACTTTGGAATACAGCTTGAGACCAGGCCGAACTTGTTTCCATAATCATAGTAACATCAATGATAAAAATATTTAAGGAAGCAAGCAATATTTTCAATTGACTCTGGTAATAGTTTTTTTTTATTTTTCCCATTAAAATTATTGACATCATTCTCACCACAAACTCTCATCCTCACCTTCAGTCACTCATCTAATTAAGAATTAATTATTATAATTTATGTAATTATCAAGATAAGTGTCAATTTTATTGCGACATATTTTTATTATTATTATTATTGTTATTTTTATTATGATTGTTTTTTTATGTTTACCAGTGTTTACCAATAAGCCTGGAGATTACAAATTTTAATTAAATTAATAAAAATTAAATCGGAAATTTCAAAAGCCGGCAAATTATGAAGATAAAAAAAATTTGGCATAACAAAAGATTGTAAAGAATGAAAATCATAGTTAAGCAAGAAGCCGGTAACTTTTGTACGACCATTTAGACTGCCTGATAGTTGTGGCTCTGATCGCGTCTACAGTAGCTGCCAGCGATTATGCCTTGAGTACAAATTCATTTTTTAAACAATTTTTTTCAGGGCTATTTGGTGCAGTGCAGTTTCGATTATACGCATAAAATGTCGTTCATTTAACAGCAATAAAAACCAAAAGTTAATTACATATTGTAAGCTATGGATGGCGGGGTGGTTGAGTTTGTCTGGCCTAAGGACGCCGTATTTGTAGGTTTGCCACTAAATATTATTATTATTATTATCATTATTATTATTATTATCATTTTATTTTCATCATTTTTTTAACGTGTGATTTATGATGAAAATAAAATGATGTTCCCATTATTATTATAATCATCACCATTATTATTATTATTATTATTATTATTATTATTATTATTATTTATTATTATTATTATTATTATTACTATTATTATTATTATTATTATTCGTGCGTTTTATTTATTATGTATTTTTTAGTTTTGTTAATTATAAAAGCCATATTGACGTGGGCTTTCGTGCTTTAACATGGGATCATAAATATTTTGGTTATCTAATGCTACTGTTACCATGTAGTGTTACTTTTATTATGCTAGTAGTAGTAAGTGTGGTAATAGTAGTAGTGGTGGTAGCAGCAGCAGTAGTAGTAGTAGTAGTAGTTGTGGTAGTAGTAGTAGTAGCAGTAGTGGTAGTAGTAGCAGGAGTAGCAGTAGTAGTAGTAGCAGGCAGCAGTAATAGTGGTTGGAGTAGTAGTAGCAGTAGTGGTAGTAGTAGTAGGAGTAGCAGTAGTAGTAGTATTCATACCGTGAGGTTACGCAAGAAGGCTGACTAGTTCTGTTATCATCTATGATTACACTTATAACGGTAGTGATGTTAGCAATGATATGTCAGTAAATGATGATGATGGTAGTGGTGGTGATGGTGATGTCGTTTGTTATGATGATGAAGATGATCATGAAGATGATCATGATCATTGTAAAACTGATTATTGTGCAAATGATAGCTGGCTATATTAGAAAAATGTTGTAGTGCTTACATATATATATATATATATATATATATATATATATATATATATATATATATATATATATATGTGTGTGTGTGTGTGTGTGTGTGTAATTTATATCATATGTGTGCGTGCGTGCGTGTATGTGTGCGTGTGCGTGAGAGAGAGAGAGAGAGAGAGAGAGGTGCATGTATATTGCATGCAATGTAATCGGGTCGATAGTGGATTTATGAAGAGATAAGTAGTGTGCTGATGAGTTGGCATATTGATGATCAGCAAATAGCCAAGTGAATTCAAGAGGGAATCAGACGGACGGGCAGATATGCACATACTCTCCTTGGGACATCAAACATCTGCATTACGTTTAATTAAATACAAACATCATGACGTCATCATCATGCTGCCCTGCTTGCCTCTCACGGTTTTCCGGTTGGGTTTTAATGAGAAAAAAAGAAAAGAAAAATATTTATAGAAAATTACTCAAGCGAGAAAGATAAGGATGTTTATGACGGCGTTGACTGAAAATATCTGATGAAATTGATCTCGATAATAAAAAGTGGTGGCACAACTTAAACAAAAATTTGATAGCAAGGGAATTTAAAGAACCACCAGGTTTCAAAAACGTCCCTAATTTGTAGTCTTCCTTGTTTGTTCAGTATTTAATTCAAATTTGATATCTAATTTGATACTTATCGGTTTTATCGAAGAAAGAAAGAACTAAAAAAGAACAAAACATGAGGAAAGGGAAAAAAGAAGGAGAAAAAAAGAGAGGGAGAGAGAGAGAGAGAGAGAGAGAAAGGATGAAAATAATAAAACATGTTACCGGCGCGCATTCGATAATCCTGTTGTTAGGAATAGCCTGCTTTCAAATCAGCATATAGCATTTGTTTTCTGGTCAAAACACTTAAAAAATTGGTGTGTTTTTATTTTGCCTGAGCCATTTGACATAATTAGATCATGAAATTACAACCACTGGCTTTGATCATAAAACAGCCACAACAATTTATTTCAACAGCCTCGACACTTTATTTCAACATCAACAACACTTTATTTCAACATCAACAACACTTTATTTCAACATCAACAACAATTTATTTCAATACCAACAACATTTTATTTCAACACCAAGAACATTTCATTCAAACAGCCAGCGACTGAATGCAAATGCAATAGTAAATTTTGAAAGAAAAGCAGACGATGTTTTTCAACAAAATTGCGAGAAGAATTTGCGAGCACCTGAAAATAACTAACTAGAGAAGAAGCATTGAACAAGGAATAAAAGATTGCCTCGTGTACATTGTGTAGAATAATGAAAGGTGAGGCATTCATTCACACACTGGGCTGCCCAAATACAAATTTTGTATGCGGAAACATGCCGAAATTTTTTGCTTGCTCTTGATTTAAAGTACGGCTATTTCTCATGCTAATACCTTTGTAGGTGCTGTGTACTACGTCTGTACTTGTTGGAATGCATGTACTTGTAGGTATAAATGTACTTATTATTATCATCATCATCATTATTATTATTATTATTATTATTATTGTTATTATTATTATTATTGAAATATTTATGGAGCTCTAATTAAACGAATTTCAAAAGCGCTACCTAGCAGAAACTGAACACAACATAATTGAATGAAACAAATAAGAAATAATAATGCATTGTACGGAAATGAAATTAAAATTTTTTCATGAACAGAAAAATTAATCGATGCATTACGACGAAGACGCAAAACAATACAGAAACAATATTTAGAACATGTCAACTAAACGAAAAGAATTGTGGGTAGGTACGTATGCTGGTATATGTTTATTGTAGGTATTGTTAACAATAGCACCAGTTGTACATAAGCACAAGTATTGCTGATGGTAGAAACGCTAACATCTGTGGAAAGATTGAGGTAAGGAAAGAAGCAGAAATCAAAGCATAATGATCGTCTAAACATCAGCAAATCCGCCAAATAAGCGAGCGGTTAAATCGGCTATTTATAATCTTAGTTCCTCTTGGAAATTGCCGATATATTCAAACGAAGCTTCATTTTTTGATCGAACCTTCTCCTAAGAAACCAACGATAAACGTGAACTTGTATTTCTTACATGTGGTGGGATGTTTTTCTAGATGTAATGTACTGTGATGGCTTGATATTTTTTTACACGCGCTTGCATCTGCTTTGAGTTTGTAAAAATAATTTCTATTAAAAAAATAATGCTACAATAAAAATGATACTACGATGTAAAATTAATTTTAAAATTTGAATGCACTCAAGAGGCCACTTGTGTATGCACTGTAAAACTTTATTTAAAAAACAACCATTACTCCATCTTTTGAAATCTGATCTGACCTAAAATATTTTGTGGACTGTGATTTCAGTGCAAAACATCAATAAAATGCCTAAACAAAATCCGACATACGTTTGTGATACATGGCGTACACTCGGACTCATTCAATTCACTTCAATTCAATTCAGCATCAATTCAACAAACTGCACTTTTCATAAAGATCGGCAGATCATAATCATCATCTTCATCACCATCGTCATCATTAACAACACCATTATCATTATCACCATCATCATCATCATCTCATCATCATTAATTTTTTCAATCATATCAATGACATCTCCAATCGACACTTTCTTCATTTTTATTATACTACTATCAACACTACCCTTGTCACCATCATCATCATCTTTATCATCATCATCTTTATCATCATCGTCATCGTGTTCGCCATCACCATCCAACTTCGTCACTCCTTATCTTCATAGCTAGCGTCACTCACTCACGACCGTCAACACGAGGTTGCATTGTATAGCTCTTGCAAAGACAGAAAAAATTAAAGGGTACTTCATACATACCTTCCTCACACACATACACACACTTGCACGCACTTCAAACTGTATAAAGCGTTATACTTTTTTTTAAAAAGTAAAAAGCATTATACCTTACGTATAACGCTTTTCAAATATTCATACATTACTGATTGTCGTGGGCTAAAAATATTTTTTTTGGTTCTCTGAAACCATTTTCGTGTATTGTTTGATGCATCTTTCAACAAATTTTTCTTCTTGAAATTGAGTGAAATGCTTAGGACAGCAATGAAAGCCTTCCACCGCTGAGGTACGTGCAACGATTGGAATCATAAGCCGACGAAACAATCAATTATTAATTGTGCCGTACTACCAATTTTTTTTATCAACAATCACAGTAACAACAATACAACAGTTACAACTATTCAACAACAACGTTGATGATGACATCAACAATGGCGATGACAACAACAACAACATCAATGTTGATTACAGCAACACAAACAACTCTGGTGACATTAACAAAGACACTATTGTTGATGTCAACAACAATAACAGAATTGATGATAAAAATGACATTAATGTTGCTTACAACACTAAAACAAAAATGACGTTAATGTTGATGACGGACAACAGCAACAACAAAAACATCAACTTTGATGACAAGAAGGACATTGTAGCAGAAGCAGGAATGAGTACAATCGATGCTCACCATGATAAGCGTTATCTGCTTTAACAGGGATGACGGGGGGCGGGGGGGTTGTTATTCCTCCTCCTCCTCCTGTTGCTGCTGCTCCTGCTTTTTTGTTCAATTCCAGATCACTATCCATTTGTTGCTGTTGATGTTGTTGACGTTGCAGCTGCTGTTGTTGATGTTGCAGCTGTTGTTGTTGATGTTGCAGCTGCTGTTGTTGATGTCGCAACTGCTGTTGTTGATGTTGCTTGCAGCTGCTGTTGCTACTGCTTTTGTTGATGTTGCAGCAGTTGCTGTTGCTGTGGATGTTACAGCTATGCCTTATTATTGGCGTTTTGTTTAACTGCCTGTTTAACTTTACGTCGTTGTTGTCTATGTGTTCGTTGCTGATGATGTTTGTTGTTGATGGTTTTTGAGTTGACGTTTGTTGTTGCTATGAAACTATTGATGCAATTTACCTTGATATTGTTGTATTGCATCTGTATGAAGCACCCATGTTTTGTTTTAGATTGGTTTGTTACGTGCCTGGTAAGAAAAATATTTTGTCCCCTTTTTGAACTTTTAAATACGATGATTTGAAGTTGTTGTTGTTGTTGGTGGTGGTGGCAATTATTTTTATTTTAAAATTTTCACAAACTTCCAACAAATGATTGTCTCAGTACGTGACGGTTGAAATGTTTTCCTGTCCCTTATCATCCCCAGACACGTGAAGTGTTTTGGAGTAAGGACGCTGAAGTTGTTGATTTCAACGTGTCACTACATGCTGTCGTTCGTGTTACTACTCTGCCGCCGTTGTTGTTGTCGTTGTTTATGTTGAAAGTATGAAAATTTCAAAACCAAAGTGTTCAAGTGTGTGTGATCTATGCTACTGAACTGGCACTGTGTTGTTGTTGGTGTTGCTCATATCATTTCTGTCGATTGCTGGTGATGTTGTAGCTGGTGTTGTTGCTGATGTTGCAATTTGTCTAGTCTTGAAATTGAACAATGTTTTTTAATTAATCTTGCGGATTTTTTAAAATTAAATAATCGCAGAGCAAACATTTATGAAAACCTGCAATTGAAATGTTGAAGATGAGTGATTTTTTTGTCCTTTTCTTGGTTTTTGGACAATTTTTTGCATTTAGAAACCAATTTTTACCACAAAGTTCAAAAAATATTTTCCAGCAACCAGCTAAACAGTCATTGGAAGTGAAATACTTGATTAAACAAACAATAACAAAATGCTTCGTTGCTGGCTAACAATGTTAGCGCTTCCAGCTGAGGTGGCATGAACAAATAGAAAAAAAATTATAAAAATAATTTTTTTTTTTTTTCTACTGGCTACAATTTTTTGATTATGATGCATGCAAGCCATAATAGTTATGAGGAAAAATTAAAGATAATTTTATAAAGGCTTTCACTGTTTTTTGTATTTTTTTTAATGGACGATAATGTTTTGCTTACACGGAAAGGTTTACGTGGAAACAAAATACAATGAAAGCTAATTATATATATATATATGTGTGTGTGTGTGTGTATGTGTGTGTGTGAACATAACCTAGCGAAAGACAATGCAACAATGCAATGGAGAAAGAGCTGAAACATTAGAACTAAACAATCCAAGAAAAAGAACATCAGAAAAGCCAATATTGACTGCTGCCTTGTTAATTTCACGTGAACAAACCTGAAAAGTATATCATCAAACAAAAACCCACGTGTTTGTTTTGTTCTTTTTCACGATGGCAATAATAATACTAATAAAAGTTTTTTTTACTGCGAAAACAATAGGAATGGTATTATTGAAACAACAACAACAACAATAATAATAAAATACATGATACGCATGCAGACGCCTGAAAATATCATACATGTTTAGTAAAGAATGACCAAGTACAGAAAGAGTAAGGTATTTCGAATTATTTCTTTAAAAAATACATAAAAACTAAGAGCCAACATAGGTTCGTACGTGCATATGCAATAGAACAGAATAGCTGAGGCAAAATTCCTTTTAGCAGCGCGCGGAAGTTCACAGTGTGCAAATAACAATATTTTGAAATGAAGTTCACTTTGTATTAACATTGTGAAAACGCTTCAAGTTTGTAAAATGAAAAATGAAAGTAGACGGAAATTTTACAAAATAAAATATTACTATTCCTAAAGGCACAACTTTGGTATGGCGTAATATTACCAACATCGGTTTAGCTATCTGCAAATCTTTTTGAAATGGTTATCGCCGATAATTTTGGTGGCTTATAATTATTGCGGCTAAGTTTTACGAAATGAACTTTAAATGAAATGGTATACATGAAATGTGTTTAGACGAACTGACGCTAGGGAAATAAGCGCTAGAAAAACATTAAACAAATTACCACCAAAAATAAAGCGGTTCAAGCTGGTGTATTTTTATTTCTCCGTTTTTACGTTCATTTAAACATCTATTCAAAACAAAATAATAACAATAGCCGTAAATTCTTTAAACTAACAAAATATTTTGGACGTAAAAAAAGTCATAGGTTAAAATATTCACTGATGTATTATTACAAATTTAAAAAACCAGAGGTAGAACAAAGATTGAAGGTGCCAATATAGACGCATCAATTAGTCTCGTAAACACGTGACAGAAAATAATTATCCACCAATCAGCTGATTACAAAACATTTGCCGATTCTGCCGAAGCTGGCGTTCCACTGATTTCCAAGTCAACAATTTTTATACAGAAAATAAAAATAAAGTTTATTCTTTTTTTTATGCAACAAAATGAAGAATTAAAATTTCATCGCACTTAATTTTTATGATCATCTTATAACATAATTCATTAATTTTTAATTTCAAACAGTTTCAAATGAAATTTTACTAACCATCAATCAAAGAGACAAGAAAGCTTTACAAATTCATTAAAATAAAATTATTTGTTTTTTCAACAAATTTGGTATTTTAAGTTTGCATTTAACACCGAACATACACCTAAAAAAGATAAGAAGGTTCGTGGGCTGTTTTTTATTCAATACTCTGGGTCGTAAATAAAAGTTAATTCCACCAACATTTTCTCGCAAATACGCAAGTTGGAAAAAATCAGGTGAGCAGTGATGCTACTATTTTTAAACCCAATCAGGACACCATTGTGTCAGGTTCCTTATTGAATTCCAATGCCGGTGTTGTTACATTGCATATTCCATCTTTTTTATTTCTATTATTCTTTTCTCTTTTCTCTTTTTTTCGTTTAAACTAATAAAACAAAGTACATTACCAAACATTATTGCCAGAAAATTCAACGATCTTCATAATTTGCTCTTAATTATTTTAAAATTTTATTTGACATCAAAGTTAAAATATTTTATTTTTAGATTGAAATTAACGGAAATGCGATGTAACTCGTGGAGAAAAAGTTATTGGTCAACAATAGTAAGATAAAAATACTGGATCTGGATGGAATGCGCTGCACAACGAATTTAAAAATTACCGAGTAGTAACTTGACTTGCGTGTTTAAGGTCAGAAGTATTTCTTGAGATGATGATGATGATGATGACAAAAATGATAGTGATGATGATGATGACAGTGAAGATGATGATGACCGCAACATGAAAGTTGAAGAAATTTCGGATGACGCTGCGATTGACGAATCATTCGAAATGACCAACGCCCAGTTTTTTGCCCACGATTCATAAAATAATTTTTTTTTTTGAAAATTTTTACAGCCAGTTATTATCTACCACATCTGACAATCTTGTTACATCGGCATTATCTGATGCTATTTATTTCGTCGTCAACACTTATAATGTTGATGACGATGATGTTGTTATTGATAACAATTAAAATATTATTATTATTACTATTATTATTATTATTATTATTATCACTGATCCATGTGAATCATGTAATAAATTATAAACGCGTCTACTTATTCGGCAATAAATTTATCACTGTTTAATACATTCTGGAAAAAAAAACATCTAAAATTTTGATTAGAGCAAAATGTAGAGCTTTTCAATTTTTTATCAACATCTAGCCGATAGCATGGATGCTTCAAGTGCATCGTTTGTCGTTATTTACGGGTACTAATTAAATTGGTTTAACGAATACTTCCATTATCTACAATCGTGTATGAATGAAAAAGTTGGTGGCCCTAATAAATTATCACTGCTTTTTGGTCTCCGTGTGCAAGTTTTTGCTGATTGAATAAAATTTAATTAAATTTGAACGAGCACGTGTGTGTGTGTGTGTGTGTGTGTGTGTGTGTGTGTGTGTGTGTGTGTGTGTGTCTACCTTCATGCATTATACAACTCTCATGCGTGAGTATGATAATTAAAAATTGTGACAACACGAAAAACAATAAAGTCTTTGCTGTTTAGGATATCGACCGAGGCAACTTACTACTTTGCCAATCTTTGAATAATTTGGCATCAGCCATTTGAAACAATTCGATCGAATGTTTATTTTCTTCAAAGAAATATTGAAAGCCTTTAATGAGGACATGCAATGAAAGGAGATGCACTTGTTTACCTGCTGTGATAGTTTCTTCGATCCTCAGTGTATCTATCTATCTATCTATCTATCTATCTATCTATCTATCTATCTATCTATCTATCTATCTATCTATCTATCTATCTATCTATCTATCTATCTATCTATCTATCTATCTATCTATCTATCTATCTATCTATCTATCTATCTATCTATCTATCTATCTATCTATCTATCTATCTATCTATCTATCTATCTATCTATCTATCTATCTATCTATCTATCTATCTATCTATCTATCTATCTATCTATCTATCTATCTATCTATCTATCTATCTATCTATCTATCTATCTATCTATCTATCTATCTATCTATCTATCTATCTATCTATCTACCTACCTACCTACCTACCTACCTACCTACCTATCTATCTATCTATCTATCTATCTATCTATCTATCTATCTATCTATCTATCTATCTATCTATCTATCTATCTAACTATCTATCTATCTATCTATCTATCTATCTATCTATCTATCTATCTATCTATCTATCTATCTCCACTTAACAAACACTCAAGCGAGATACAGGAGGATGTAATTCGCTGTATGTATATATCCATATTTATTTCATACATACATCTTCTCTATCATCATATCTGAAGAAAGCAGAAGCAAGAAGGTTGCGTGTGTGTTTGTGTGTGTGTGTATTCGTGTGTGTGTGTGTATTCGTGTGTGTGCACGCACGACTACACATTCGTACAAGTGTACAAGTACAAAATAATTGATGGTCTCGAGTACGTGCCCACCTGAGCGCGTACATTTGTGTGCAGCAAACACACACATGTGCATGCACAATTATTTATTTATTACATCCGAGAAGTTTACCAACCGTTGTCTTGGCGATATATCTCCTCTTATATACTGCTAGCTTGGATATGTTTTGAGTAAGTAGAACGAACAGCAAATACGTGTGTGGGTGTTTGTTTGTGTGTGTGTGTAGGTGTATGTGATGAGTGCATGTGTGTGGGTGTAATGTGCCTCTAAAAGCCTTCCATTCACCACTCATTCCCACAGTGATTTGATGCACATGATCAGATGATTCCATGCAAATAATTTGCTAACGTGTAGTAGTGGCTGGCTGAGTAAGAGAGAACGAATATTGTGGCGGCCTTGATCCTCTCAGTGGGGTGAAGAAATGATGAAAAATGATTAAACTGATGAGATGCAATCATATTTTTGACGTTGATTATTATATTAATTATTATTAAAATGATAATGATGATGACAATACTATAAATATAATTAATCATAATTTATACGGCTATCATTATTATTTGTTGCTGTTGTTATTATTATCATTATGAAGAGAAGAAGGATAATGAAGATGATGATGATTAAAATTACGATGACGAAACAATCGGCGATTATGATAATGATGATGATCATAACCAATAATACAATCGCAGTTAATGACGGACGATGATCACACAAATAAAATTAGGTGGGTAAATAAATTAATCATGAAAACCATCACTAAATGAGTGAAAGCAAAAACAAAATGATGACGATGATGAGACGGAGGATGACGTCACAGTGATGACAGTGCTGACAGCTTAGGTTGAGCATTGCATTTTTGTTGTCCACAGTCAACGTCAAAGTATCAGTCTGTCAAATAGCTAGTTCTTTAGTTAGTTGGTTGGTTGGTATGTCGGTCGGTCGGTCGGTTGGTTGGTTGGTTGGTTGGTTGGTTATTTGGTTGGTTGGTTGGTTGGTTGGTTGGTTGGTTGGTTGGTTGGTTGGTTGGTTGGATGGTGAGTTGGTTGGATGGTGTGTTGGTTGGTTGGTCAGTCAATCGGTAATTAGTCAGTTGACGGTTGAGCGCCTATCTTTCGTTTAACTTTTGTTTCCCACTCTTAATACAATCGCTTTGTTTTTTGTCCGTAAATATTTCTTATTGTTTAAATTCAAATTTTTTTGCATAGTAATAATGCAAAATTTACCCAAAAAAATTAATTCTATCTCAGAAGATAACTTTTCAAGTTTATAATGAGCTAATATTTCAGTTTGTCAATTTGTCTGTCAGTCTGTCGTATTAAATTATAATTGGTGCTATAAAACATATACCGTAGTATCAATTTAACGCCAATTCAATGTTTGCTTGGTTATTTATTCATTCACTGCATTTTAATCACCATAATTTTTTCTTGATTTTAACATTTTAATTACTATTATTTATTCGTTGCTAGTTAAGCAAGTCATTCCATCTTATTCGTTCGCTCATAACCATCCACATGAATTACTTTGAGACAGACTGATCTAAAATCACAAATAACTTCTCAAATATATCAAGAGGACAAGAACCAATCCTATCGTCATCTTGTCACGAACAACTGATTTAAATAGAAACAATTTTGCGTGCATGATGTTTGTTTCAAGTTGCTGACATTTTTGCAGAACTTTTATAACAGCACTTCCAATATTAGTCATTTTTCCTGAATGTGGAGTTTGCTTTGCTCTGCACGTACTTCTCTGGAGTAGTTTCAACTTTTTTCGCAGATGATTGTGCTAATTGACGGTCTGTGCTTTTTAATTGCACGTCACAGTCAGTCTAAAGTATGTAAGTGCTTTCTGCAATGTGTCCCTGCATCATAATTTGTGACCGTCATTTATTATTTAAGCTCGGTTTCCTAAACAGTAGCTGCTACTGATGCTACTGCTACTGCTTCTACTGCTACCACCCCTTACGTTGCAGAAGTCGTGAGAAATTTGTTACAAACCATAAATAATGTGAATTATAGAATGCAAATGTTATATCGGTGAAATTTGTTTCATTATAAATGCTATAATTTTCTGTTTTTTTTTTTTTTTTTTCTCATTGAAATATGTATGCCGTCAACGTGGCTTCTTCCACGGCGTGTTTGTTAATCGGCGTTAAAAAGTATAGACGTTGGAGTTCGACCCGCGGTTAGACAGCCAACTCATATAATAATGATGGTGTCTTTGTTGTAAGTGTGTGGGTGTTGCGTGTGTACGTGCATCTAATACTACTGCAACAATAATAATGATTTGTATGTGCATGTGTGTGTGTCTGTGTGTGTGTGTGTGTGTGTGTTAATGTAAGCGTATGTGCGTGTACCTATAATTATGAAGAGAAGATATGTTGGTAGTTGTGTTTCCTTAATAATGAAGATTTGTATGTTGTATGTGTGGTGTAGTGTATGTACGTAGTAAGATGATTCATTCATACTTTGTATGTGCATGTGTATCTGATACAACGCGTAAAAAACGTGATTCTTATGTTTGTTACGTGTGATTATTTTTTTTTACAATGCACAACACTGACCGCTTTGTTGATTGAGTCTTCCACAAACTCAACACCACTAGCTAATGTAATTTTAAAAAGTGCTCTATTCAACTTTTAAGATGATTAAATGTTCAGTCTTAATAAGAAAATGTTAACAATACATGGTCACACGCATTCATATAAACGTTCTAATATATACAGGAACTTTAACACAAATTTACAGGCTTAAAATATTCTTAATACAGATTCAAAATCAAATTCATAAAATATTTAGCAATTTTTTTTAAATCTGTAAAAAAATTAATTTATTCCTTTATGATGGAACTTTAAATAAAGGTGTCACAGAAGTGACGTTCAAATTGATATATCAATTAAAACACTCACGGTGAACCCTGATAACTTCAATGCATGCTGAGAGGCAATTCTCCTTCCAACACCATGCCAATTAAACTGACGTTCATTGAAATCCTGGAGATAAATTTTTTTAAACCCTCGAAATAGCACGCAGTTCGTTGAAAAGACTAATCCCAAACAAAATGATAGGCTGGTTCAACATTAAGTAGTCATCGACGAACTTTTCATAGAATTTTGAAAAATTTCAAAAAAATTGTGTATGAAGTTTATCCCAACGCAATTAGTAAAGAATTAGTACCTTCTCATATTAATTGCCTTCTTTATTTTTGCATAAATTATTTTAAAAGTTTTGCATTGTAAGTATTCCTATTAAAAATTTGTGCAAAAATAACTGATAGCTGTCCGCATACAAATTTTTACCAAAAAGGTTGAGAATTTAACAGGAGTCAAGCTTTCGTTATCGATGATAGTCTAGAATGCAGCAAATGCGTTTGGATCTGAAGACCTCCCTTTGGTCGTTACGTAGCATGAACTGGACATGCAACAGGCAAGTCATCAAAGGTTAGGTCAAAAAACAAATACATTGGTTTTGAATAACTTAAGGAGGAGCTTGATTGTTAGCATCACGTTCCGTGTAGCCGTGCTTAATAGCAGGCCAACCGAAGGAGCAGAGGTAGGTGAAGTCGAGAACTGTTTTTAATCGGTATGGAAATTTGTTGATCTTTCATATTCAGAAAAATTATAGCCCTAAAATACGTAAAAATTATAGTTTCACTCACTTTATATTTCCAAATTTTAAATAATTTATTTAAAGTCAAACAAAATTTGAACAATATAAAATGAGAAAGATTTAAATTGATCTACATACGTCTTGTGCTACCCACCCATCTACCTACTAAACCTACCCAACCCATCTACCTACTAACCCACCTATTTACCTACTGATCAACCTGCCCACATACCTACCTATGTGTATAAAAGTTGTCCATCTGCAACTTCTTGTATGAACCAGGCTTGTGTCTTTGCTTTGCTTTTTGTGTCTATGTGCATGCCATTAAAAATGCGGTTGTAAATTTTGCAAGATGTCGATTAATAAAGCGTTCCATTCTTTGTGGTTGGTTGGATGGTTGATTGAATGGTTGGTAAGTTGGTTGGTTGTTTGGTCGCTTGGTTTATTGGTTGGTTGATTTGTTGATTGGTTATCTGGTTATCTGGTTAGTTGGCTGGCTGGTTGGATAGCTGGCTGGCTGGCTAGCTGGCTAGCTTGTGGAAATTTTTCCTTGATGAAGAAACTATTGCTTTCTTTAAACAATGCTCGCTGCAGTTTTAAGCTTCTTGATTAAATGTAAATCACAGTATACACAATATACAAACAATATATCTTAACACACGCGCACGCATGCGCCTATATATATATATATATATATATATATATATATATATATATACATGATGAATTCTCATGATAGATAATAATTCTAATTTCAATAAATTGAACTATTTCCAGTAAATTCTAGTAAGGAAAATTGAAAAGACAAACTTCAAATTGATTAATACCAACAATTCGGTAGAATTCATACAATACTGTATTTATATGTTAATTTGCAGTAGATTAACTCATGAACGCAAATATCCAAGGAAAGAAATGAAAGTAACAGAAACTGAGAAATAGAATTGAATTTGCATTGGTGAAAACAATATGTAAGAAAAATTTCTAGCAAATAACTTTTAAATACCTTTCTATGCAGATATTCTTGCAGTCTGATGAAGTTTCATTTGCTTTTACATAAAATTAAACGTATGCGTTTAAAACCTTAGAAAAATTATTTTGTGGCGGTTGTTGAAATTGTTTGCTGTTATTATTTTCGTTGTTCGTATTTTGTTGAGGATCCTTAAATAAAAAATAACTAATACATTTAAAAAAATAATGAATCTTTCCAGCAGGTGGGTGGCAAGAAATTCAATGCTGATACCTGCACCCTTATCCTGAAGAACTAACTATGATCAATTATTAATTTACCATAAACAAATCAACAGACAAAATACGTAAGACAATTTGCATTGAAAGAACTTAAATAAGCATAAACTTTTTTAATTTTCAATTATTTTACAATTTGTCTGTAAATAGATGTGATTTTAAAAAAAACTATGATAAACAAACCAAACAAACAACAATTACATACTACATACATTTATAGGTGCATACATTTATGAACTTTGCGAACTTTCTAAAAAAAAACTACCGCATTGAATCACATTGCACCAATTGGAGCCAATATATCAGCCAGAGCAGTAGGTCTTTATAACAGCCGATACACTACATACGTACCGCAACTCAACTCGACCGCATACTGCAGTGAAACCATTCGTGCCATACAATGCAATGTTCGCACAAAACTACATCTACATGGGCGTTTTCAAATGGTGGCTGGTTATTCCGAACATATCTGGGTAATGGTGTCTCGTGACTTCTATTTTAATCACATCTCGTCACAGCAAACATTCTCAAACACTTTTGCTCGCTGTCGTCTATGTTGATATCTTTGTCGTGACGTCATGCGACATTACAGCGCATAATTTTTAGCGCAATCTTTCAAAAATAATAGAAAGTTTGCATAAAATAAAACAATTATCATCGAACCAGGGTTAAACATTATTGGTTAAAAAGCACCTGGCACCTACCATTTGCATCGTGAACTGGCAAAGATGAAAATTTTTTATAACTTTTTATTTTGTTAAAAATTTTTATAAAAGGTTAGATATGTTTAACTTGTATTTTATGGATATTAATTTAAATATCATTATGTTTGTGTAAATAGAGTGTAAAATCATGAAGATCACAGTAGAGCGAGTTACAATGATCAATTCTAGATAAAACTAATGAAGTAAGAGCATCACTACCACTGCGAATAACCAATAAACCAAGCGATTCTCTGTAAATTCTCAGTAAACCTTTGGCGCCACCACATTGTAGATTTCGAATATCTTTTTCTATGTTTGACTATCTTTTTGA
Source organism: Helobdella robusta (assembly GCF_000326865.2). NCBI lineage: Eukaryota > Metazoa > Annelida > Clitellata > Rhynchobdellida > Glossiphoniidae > Helobdella > Helobdella robusta. The sequence goes on from NW_008705254.1 coordinate 1,989,858, forward strand.
AATCAACGTTACTACCCCAGTGGCTCGTATTTTGGCACCAGCAACATCAACTTACAGTAACTCACATGGTGACATTTACTTGACAATTCACAGACGTAAGCTAAACATGGCAGATTAACTCAGCTAGTTATTTATGAAATAATAGTTAAAATTATGAAACGAATACCGGTATTTTTATAAATAAGCAAATTTACCCAACTGGTTCAATCTACCCGTGGTTCATAAAGGGTAGAACCTTATGGGATAACTTGGAAAGAGAATGTGTGTATTTTCAAGTTTTTTTGTTCTTTGCATATGTATAGAATCTTGAAAATAGTTATTTAATCTATGCACATCTATCCCAACTAAAATGCTGATCGTTTGTGTTTGCTCTAGCTGATTTTAATAGTTGTGTCTGATAGTAATTACAGTCGATGGATGTGATCTTTATAGAAAATATATAATTTAATTTAATCTTGTACGGTTGTGAACATTTTATAGTTAACAAACTATTTTTTGTTTGTCGATGTTTACTGGATGGTCGGCAGCGAGCCGCCATATTACGTTCGCTAGGGTTAGAATTACCTAAACAGCGGATTTGCCGATTAGCTGCAAATAAATTGTTGGACGGTTTTATAATAATCTTTACAGCTGGAAATTATAATATAATGACCATGGTGATTTTTGTTTGCGATTTGTGCGATAAATTATTCTCATCTGTTGACGAACTAAAAGTGCACAAAAGTTCCTCCCACAATGTGAGAACCTGTGCCTTTTGCAGTGCAACATTTGAACAACAATGCCAATCATTGACAGTTGAAGATCATTTTTTGTGTCCAAAATGCCAAACAAGTCAACCTTCAATTGTTATTAAAAAACGTAGTATCATAGAAAAATATGTCCAATCAAAAATGAATAAGAATGATGGTGAGGAAAGCAATGACAATGATGCTATCACAACATCATTAATGTGTGAAGTGTGTGGTGAATGCCTTGATGAGAGTGCTCACGTATGCAATATTGGGGAAGCTACTCACTCTGAAGGAGGTGACATTAGTGATTATGCTGATATCAAAGTTAGTGGCAGTCCTGAAAATGATACGGAATGCCACATTAAATTTAAAGTTGAAGATCAGCAAGACGATGAAGATGAGGCAGAAGTTGGAATAAACAATACTGGTGATATGGATGTTACACCTTCCAACAATTTGGATAACTCTCCTATGAAATGTATTATTTGTGACAAAATGTTTAAAGGTAAAAACCAACTAAATAAACATTTAAGGAGTCATTCAAATCTTGTTAAAAAGTGTAGAATTTGCGAAAAAGAAATCTTTCTGAGAGTTAATGATGACATATCTGATGTTGAAAATTCTGAGATTATTCTCTGTGATAAAGTATGCCTTCATTGCAAAACCATAGAAAGTCATTTGAAAAAACTTGGTGTCAGTTGTAACTTTGAAAAAGATGATGTCAGTAAATACAGTTTTCAATTTTTCAAAAAAAAGGGACTCCATCCCTGTCCAGATTGCAAAAGAGTGTTTAAAAGACTAATAAGCTTGCTAGGACACCAACACAAACATGCTCCCCAGCACACGTGTGATAAATGTGGTCTGCCGTTTTTCACAAATCATATATGCCCTCCAGAAGCTAGTGCGATTAGTAACATTGATTTGGAATTAAAAGATAATAAACCATCGAGTAAATCCAATTTTACCTGCGAGATTTGTAACAGAGTTATGGCAACAAAAAAAAGTTTGGGTAGACATATGATGACAGTGCATATGAGGAAATACAGCTATTACTGTGTAGTATGTCAAATACATTTCTACACAGGTAAAGTGCTCATTAATGATAAGTTTATAGTAGATGGTTTGTTGAAGTTCGTTCCCCTTGGTAAAGAAAAAAATGAAATTTATCGAAACGTTTCCAGAGATGAATATTCTGTAGATCCTAACAATAAAAATAATAATTGCAAAGTAGAGGTTTTAAATGGTGAAAATTTGGATGAGGAAAAAAGTGTAAAAAAATTATTGGAAAAGAGTTCATTAGAGGATTCTCAAGGTGCAGACTTGAAACATTGCCGAACTTGTCATAAAACGTTTTGCAGTCAATCCAACCTGAGAAGGCACATGAAAACACACACTCGCGTTAAAAATTTTTTTTGTGAAAAGTGTGGCAAGAGGATTCGTGGGTTAAAAGCCTTTAAAAATCATGTTTGTAGCATAGACGGAATTCATAAGGGATCATACAAAGAAAGGAAACCTAGGATCAAAGCATTTAACGATTGTTATGATGATGAAACAAAATCAACGGAAGAAACGATGTGCGATGTATGCGGGAAGGTTCTTTCCAGTGTTGCATCTCTACACAAACATGCCATCACGCATGGAGCTAAAAATCATATTTGTGAACAATGTGGAAAAGGATTTCATCATAGGGAATACCTAAAGGAGCATTATATCCAAGTTTGTACAATATACCGTTGAAAATGTTGCTAATTTAATCATGTTCTCATTCATAATAATTGTTTCATCATTTAATTTTTACATTAATTCCATTATTTTATTTTATTATTATTTTTATATTAATAATTTCTATTAATTGTGTGGTGTCACTCATAATGTTATATTTTTGTCTGATAGAAACATGGAGAGGGTAAGTACAAGACATGTCCTGTCTGTCAAAAAGTATTGAAGGGCAGGAATTCCTATGACTCTCATGTTCTGAGGATGCATCCTAATTTGAAGAACAAGGATGCTCCTCCGTCCTACATCTGCCCTGAGTGTGGTAAGGTCTTCAATCAGAAGGGCAACATGTACAAACATCAGCTATCTCATTCCAGTAACCTGAATTTCAAGTGCCACCATTGTAACATTTCATTCAAATATCCAGAACAACTACGGAGGCATATGCTCTGGCACAATGTTCGTTTTTCTATTACTGAAATAGATTTCATCAAAATAGTATACAGTTGAATTTATATTTGTATTCTAATAATCACTTTTTTAAATTTGTGAAGGGTGGTCCTAAATATGAATGCCATTTGTGCGATAGGAAATTTGTGCTGAAATTCCAGCTGACGAAGCATATTAATGAATACCATGGAGGCGTTGTGCTCACGTGTAAATACTGTGATGTCACCATCAAGAGATTTGTGGTTAATATGTTTATTTTATTTCATTGTCAACATTTTTTTAAACTAATGCAAGTTAAAAAATTTTCCATTGATCCAAAACAATTAGAGATATGTTGTTTAGAATTTGAAATCTTTTAACGTTGAAATAAAATTTTTAATGGTGGTTTTCAACTGTTCACTTTTTGAAATGAATACAGTCAATGAAAAGGCATCTAATGAGAAAACACAGTAAAGAGTTGGAATGGCAAAAGAATCCTCTGCTCTTTATGAAGAAGCTCGCCACAACTAGCACGCATTACGTCAACGTTCTCCCATCTGAAGATACAGATAATAATCTGCTGCAAAATGTCAACTCGAAAAATATAAATTCCGTAAGGAAGCGAGTAAATGATGATGACGAAGAAGACGTTGAGGATGATGACACCTACAAAATTGAAGAAATGTTTGATGAAAGTGATAATAGTAATGATGAATGTGGTGACGGTGATGATGATACAGAAAATAATGGAATAAAGAGAGGCAGAAATGATGACAATGACCACGACTACCATCCATCTCCTGTTCATAAAAAACGAAAACTTCAGACAAAATCAAAAAATAATATAATCACCAATAGTGCGAAAATTCGAAATTCAAAAATACTAACAAATAATAATTATCATGCAGCGAAAGCATGCCTCTCTCAATTGCTTCACACTAGCACAAATTCTATTTCAAAGTCTTCCTCATTCACCAACTTGAAATCAACTTGCGAACTTGTGGATACAATATCTTCAGACAAAATGACAAAAACTTCTGCAGTAAGCAGTAAACTAACTAATTTTCGGCAAAATTATTGTTTCAATAAAAATGCAATTACTAACAATGGTGACGGCAATATTTACTCAGGTAATGAAAATTGTACTGATGATCGAACATCAAGTGCTAACAAAATACTACTGCTTAATAAATCTGATTCCGCTGTGATGATTCCGAACAATAAAAGTATTGCCGATGATAACTTATATCTCTTTGATAATTCAGTTAGTTCACACGTTGAAGTTATTGAGACTCAGTTCATTCCCGAAACAGAAGTCGTTATAGTTACTACAAACAGATGATCGAAATGTTTGAAATTTTCAGTCTGTTTAAATATTTGTTTATCTATCTGTTTTGTATGTATAGTTTGTAATATACTTATTTATCTATCTATTTTGACTAATAAATAAATATTTTAATATAGAAAGTTGTTTCATTTTCTCTTTTTTAGTATTCTTTACAGCTACGATACAATAATGACGCAAACGTTAAACAGGTTTAGGTGGAACGTGTGATTCGTCGGCTCCTCTGCTTTCAATTTTTTGTGATCCGTTCCAACGCAAACAGCTTGATACAACGTGAAACTTACAAAATCTGGTCGTTGTCGGTTATTTTTTATTTATGAACACTATTGAACTGGCACGCAACAGCCATTGAAAGCTTCAAGGCAGTTCTTAATTTCCATAAATTTACATCTGAATTTGATTTAAAGCAGCATGGCAAAGAAGGAATAATGCTAAGAAAAAAAAAAAAACAGAAAAAAATCGATACACATTAATTTCGATAAAAATGAAAAAGTGTGTAGCGATAGTTTAGTAAAAAAAATAATTTAACTCGGTATAAAACTTTAGTATAAAATTATGGTTTAGCATCACATTTTTGAAAAAAAAATAAAGTTAATCAAAATTCAAAACTGTCGTTTTCTTGACTGCTTGACCATGGAGCCCATGGAGTCGAGTGCTTCGTAAAGACCCTCCCCTTGGGGCGCGCATGCACCTTGAACATGCCACTGGTTGCTTGTTAACAGTTTATTCAAAGACAATCTTTCAACAATTTCATACGGTTTCAGTGCTCCTGTCAAAAGTTTAAATTAAATAAATTTCGTTGATAAATTAGTTAACGTTTTTTCGCTTACGTAAAGGTCTTGAAGTAATTTTTTCACAAATTTCACATGGAATGTTAATTATTCTTATTCAAGAAGCTTATTTCAATAACTAATGCAACGATCACAATTTTTAAACGATTTCCTGCAGTGCTTATGAATATTTAAATTATTAAAAAACCTGGTAAATCCTGTTTATTGGCAATAATTTGGACAGGAACGTGTTTCATCGCGTCATCTTCTAAAATGTTCATCAGTTCCTCCTTTGCCTCCTCCATTCGGCAAACGTCTGAACTATCCACGACAAATATTAATCCTGCATTAAATGATACAAATGAAAAATTAATCCAGAATACTACTCAAATCATGCTACGTAAAATGCATAAAAAATAAATGAAAGTTGATACGGCAAGAAACTAAAGACACATAAAAAATTCGCGTAATTTCAGCTAAAAAGTTTTTTGTTTTTATAGTGCAATTTTGTTAGACATTGTTTTTAACTGGCAGTAGTTGTAGTGCTACGATGCATACTTGAAATAACTAATAAAATTTCATCAAATGCAAGAGCAGCAATGACGCTATAATCGGTTAGATAGACATCCTATCAGAGGGGTTCGGGTTCTAGGTTTGGATGATTGATTAGAGCTAATATACAAAATTAGGCGTTCAGGTCGAGTGCTTCACTTCTATTCCTTTTTGTAATTCAACGGTTTTAACAATATACAAAATAACGAATAATAATAATAGCTATTTGTTTATTTGTATCGCTTAACTCAAAAAATCATTTACACCATTAGAATTCTTGCTAGTGTCAATGTAGAAAAAAGATTGTACAACTTCGAAAACTTGACAACTATGATCAACTAACCGTCGGTATTTTGATAATAGTGTTTCCAAAGTCTTCTTATCTTTTCCTGACCTCCAACGTCCCAGACAGTAAATTGTACGCCCTTCATAGGACATACCGTCTCGACGTTGAAACCAATTGTCGGAATTGTTGACACAGTTTCGTTCAATTTTATTTTGTATAAAATCGTCGTCTTCCCTTCAACGAAAATTAATAAATTTAAATTTTGTTGAAGTTATACACATAACATAATTATTAAAAAATATAAGTTAGTCATAATGATAGGATGATCTAATATTCTATACATAAACATGCACTCGTGGTTACACATACCTGCAGCATCCAGACCCACCATTAAAATTCTTGCTTGTGGCAATGTAGAAAAGAGATTGTACAACTTCGAAAATAGTAGCCCCATACTAGGGAAAATTATGTTTTGAATTAATAAATTTAATTTGATTTTAAATATTTAGATTACTTCACACTAGGTAATAATTCGAAAGCATTGGAAACCTTTTACTCTTTTATACCAAATGGATATATGCATATTGCATATATATATATATATATATATATATATATATATATATATATATATATATATATATATATATATATACATGTATACACCATAACTCCATACACATCATTTTAAACAACGTGTTCTCTACACAATCATCGCTTTATGACATCTCTCTGCCAGCTTGGAGTTTCATTCATCGCTGCCATTACGTCATGCATTAGGTTTTGGTTTATTGGTACTGTTCGAACTATTAAACATTGTGATTTTAAATATTTTCATTAAATTATTTTCAAATAGTTATTAATTTGAAACACTCTTTTAAAAATCTAGCTGATGGCTAATTTTGAATAAAGGGTTATTAATTCAATATATTAATTATTATCCGCTACAACATGAATTTTTTTACTGTTCTCTTTTTAAAATAAACTAAAAAGAAATTTAAATATTTTGTAATTTATTGCATGAGGAAAAACCTCACTACAAAAAACTTGACCTACAAATTATGCAAACGCTGTTGAACATTGCGGAAATAACGCTTTACAAAATAATCGGTTGATTAATTGAATGATTGAAGGAATGATTGATTGCACTTTGCATTTATTATTAACATTTACTACTGAAATCGTGAGATTTATTATCAGTAATTACTTTTTAAAGCATCAGCATTATTTATTGTAAAGTCCATCTCTATATTGTATAAGAAAGTAACCTCTCAAGCACCTTTTTTTTCATTACTATCTCTCTAATATGTTAATATCTATGTCAGGCTTTTTGTCGTGGTGTTGAAATCTTCAGATTCGTTTTCATTTTACTGCTTATGCATCTGCTGGGAATCACCAATTTTTGTTAAAATGACGGACAATTACGGTTTGAATATTTCAACCTTTTTATTTATGTTTGAAACTTTAAAGTGTATGCATCATTAAAAAAAACTATTTTCCATGTCGGGCTTTGTAATTTTGTAAAATTTATCATTTTCATGAAAATACAATTTTTTTATAATAATTAATATTAAATTAATTAATTAATCGTATTTTTTTACTAATATAAAATTTATATTATAAAATTTATAATAAATAAATGAAAATAAAACGCAACATTGATGACATAACTTTCTTTTCAAAGGATGAACTATTCATCTGTCTATTTATTATTTCATTTCATAAATAAAGTAAAATTAAAATTTAATTGAATAATTTTATTAATTTTCAATACAAGATTTCCTCTTCAAATTTTTGGTCATTGGCAGTGCTGGGACTGGAAAGTCATGTTTGCTATATCAATTTATTGAAAACAAGTGTTAGATTTTTAATTTTTTGTTAGAAAAATAAATAACTATTTAATTAATTAATTAATAATTAAATAAATTAATATAAATTATAAATTTCATAACAAAATTAAATTAATTGTTAATTTGAAATATACACCTGTTTATTATTAATAATTTAATTTAATTAGTAGTTAGTAATAATCTGTATTTTTAAAAAATATTTAAATTTATTTATTATATATTATATATAAAATAATATTATATTTTAGTTTTTAACTTCTTGTGTCAACATGTCTGATGATAACAATTTAGAGGTGGTTAAAAATAGGATTTATAATTGAATTCATAAATGTTGGTGTATGTATGTAAAATATAATGCATATAATATAAACTTGTAGTATTTTAAGCCATATCTTTAACTTGAAGTACATGCTTATTTATATTGCAATCAAGGAATGAAGTTAATAAAATGAAATGGAATTTAGTCCATTATTTTTTTCAACTATGTAATTATGATAAATACCTCACTACAACATAGACAGAAAAGTTTTGAATTAGGTTAATTGGGTTAGGGCACATTCATCGGATTAAATCTCTGACTTTGCCCCATTTATGTAGTAAACGTAAACCTAAACTAAGTTTTATAATAAATCTTTGTGCTAATTATTAAAGTCTCAATTAAAAATTTTGAAATTTTGTTAGAAATTAATTTTTCATTATTATTAACCATCAATTCTCATATCAGTAACAGGATTAGTATTAATTTTGCCAACTTAAAATTGACCGGAAAAATATTTTTTACTGAATTCATCCGTGCAGTTAAAAAGGATTCTACTCACACGATTGGGGTTGAGTTTGGCAGTAAATTTGTAAACATCGGTGGTCAAAAGGTCAAATTGCAAATTTGGGACACAGCAGGCCAGGAAAGATTCAGGTTTTGTTGATCAAAATGATATTTCATCTTTATATTTACATTTTTGTTGAGTTGTTAATTAAATGGTAGACCTATCTCAAATGCTAATTATTATTTTAATTTTTTTATTGTAAAACTTTTTCATTATTTGACATGATTGTTCTTTGTTAATTTATTTGTTAGAAAAAGAATTATAGTCTTAATAAATGAGACATCATTAAACATTAGTTCAAAAACTTTTATATAAACTAAATTTAGTCCACAATACAGTTGTAGTCAAATATATGTTTGGCTCCAATTTCAATATGCTCATTTGCACACATTGCAATTTCCAAAAAATCTAAAACAAGTTTAGAGAATAGTTTATTTTGCATTTGATTTAACAAGAATAATCATTAAAATTTTGAAAGAGCAACAAATTTAGGCGATTAACATTGTAAACAGATCAGTGACAAGAAGTTATTACAGAGGAGCGGCTGGAGCATTGCTGGTTTACGACATTTCAAGGTAACTTCCTCATTATTTGGATTTTTGATAATTAATTAGCTAATTAATTAGTTAATTAATTGATAATTTTTTATATCATTATCTTGTAACAGTTTATGTGGTTCAAAAACATGATTTATTCAATTATTTTTTCAATAACTTGAATGGTGCAATCAGTTTTTAATTTAATCATAAACTTTTTTCTACATTCATGAATATATTTAAAGTCATGATACTTTAGTGAATTATTGTGTTTAAATTTATTTATGTAAGTACCTACACTTGTTAAAGGTTTTTATCACTATTTGTATTCTCACCTGCACGTCTCAACAAACAAACAAATAAACAATGGTAATTATTCTCAACAAACAAACAAACAAACAAACAATGGTAATAATTATGGATGACAGTCGTGAGACATACAATGCACTTGCCAAGTGGTTGTCAGATGCGAGGACACTGGCTAGTTCGAACATTGTTGTCGTCCTAGTTGGCAACAAGAAGGATCTGGAATCGGAGAGAGAGGTCACATTCCTCGAGGCAAGCAGATTTGCTCAGGACAACGGTTTTATGCTTTTATTGTTCATACTGATAGCTTCGCGTTTCATATATTTTATCTAATTTCCAACTACTTAAAATTTTTATTTTTTGCTACTTTCAGGAAACTTACAAACTTAGTAAAATTTGTATCTTATCATGATAAGTTTAGGCTGGTAGCTTTCTTAGAGGTAATAAAAATGTTGAATGTTTTTTAAAAATATTATTATAGATTTATTGTTTTTGGAGACAAGTGCGCTGACGGGAGAAAATGTTGAAGAAACATTTCTGAAGTGTGCCAGAATCATTCTATCAAAAATTGAAACAGGTTGTTAATGTTACGTGATTTCTTCCTTTGTATGTTTCTGTGAATGTATTCATTTGAGTATACAAGTATACATTCATGTGTATATCTATTTACATATGTATGCATATGCACATCTGAACTGATTAACAGAGAGATGATTTTAATTGTTGCATCTTGATATTTTTATCTATATTTTTATCCTGTCACCAAAAATAATCTTTCATTATATTAAAGAAATTGTTGAAATAAATGCCAATCAAACGGCGGGATTTTCAATCTACGAAAATTTGAGTTTGAACATTTATCGCACATACTGCAGTAAAGCGGTAGAGATAACAGATAACAGGGGTAATGTGTAAAATTTTAGAAGCAACGCGTCATTCTCTAATCTACAGCTGATTTATGTAGAATATATTTATGGATGATTTAAAATTGAACTAAATTTTACCGTCTTATTTTCATACTTACATAACGATATTACATTTTTTTTACTGTTTGTTGTTGAATTGAAAGGTGAACTTGATCCGGAAAGAATGGGATCGGGCATACAGTACGGATCTCAACGACCAAGAAGTCTCTCAACTAATAATCGAATCAATTCCTCTTGCAATTGTTGAATGCGTTGAATAAATAAGTTTTTCGTTCAATGCTTTTGTGAATGTGGAATACCGTGATGATTTTTTATGTGAATATCATTTCAACTTTGTAAGACATACTTTATTTCAAAGTTTGATTGTAAATTATTTGGTGTATGGTGTAATTATTTTTTGTACCTATCTTTGTATATCTGCTACAAATATTGAAGTGCTCTAACATATACCCTACGTTCTAAGAATGTGAAGTGTTTATTATTATACACATTGCTGACTCGTTCATTATATTTGAAATTTCGTAATATAGCATGATTGAGATACAATTTATGTGCTTTTATATCAAATTGAACATACTTTACTAATCTCGTTTTTTGATCGTTCTATGCTGTTTACAATAATTTTTATTGATTTTATTTGTTTAACATTCCACTGCATTCCTTCATTTTCATTTTAATGTGATTTTTACAAAGCTTAAACGATGAAATTTTAAAATTTATTTTTGCATCATTCATTATATTTCTGTTAAATTAAAATTAATGAAGCATTGTGTCATTGAGTTAATACATGAATGTTTCTATGTAATTCTGTTGCTTGTTCATTCTAAATAACCATTTTTGCAATGAAATATCACTTTGTTTGAAATTTATTTGCTCAATGTTCAGCGCTCTCTACTCCATCAGTGAGAGATTATTATATTACACACGTAACTATGAAATCTGTTATTAGTGCATGCTATTTGTCTATCTTATATGTCCCCAGCGAGTATTTTCGTGGCTTAATTTTCAATCTAATAAATTAGTTTTTGCTTTTTGAAATCTTGGAAACCAGAATGTCCGAAGTCTTTCTAAAAACAATAATGTAATTTAGCTACTTTTTGACTATTTATTTAGGCTCATTTAAAAATTTCATAGCCTAACTTGTCGTCGCGGTTGGGTTAGCATATTTTCTTTCTAGAACAGGAGTGGGTAAACCGTTTTATGTCGCCGTGATGCTTTGTACATATTTTGACGAAAAAAAACAATATAAACAAAAAAAGGTTGTCAGCTCCCTTTTCAACATTTTAGAAATATATATATTTATATATATATATATATGTATACATACATATATATGTATATTAAAATTCAAAATAAACTTATTTTCAGAATTCATGCTGCAAATAAGGCCATATTTCGATTCCGAATGAATCATCATCAGTGCTTTCTGATGTTTATATATATAAACAAAGTTGAACAATGTTGTAAGTAGTGTTGAATTTTTGAAATATATATATATATATATATATGCTAAATGATTAATCATGTATGAATAATTTTAATGATCGGATCACTGATAATATTGCTAGTGCTTATCCTAAAAAGGACTATTACACTCTTCCTGGGTTCAGAAAAATCAACAACATGCCCCAAACATCGCATATGAATACATGCTAAATGACGCATGTGATAATTGGAGATTTTTGGCATGTTTGAATCGAATCCAGTCACTGCGAAACAGCACCAAGCAACCTTAACAACCACTAACTAGGCCATCACACCACCTATGATTGAAATTGAAAACTGATTAGTAAGCAGTGCATATATATATATATATATATATATATATATATATATATATATATATATATATGCACTGCTCTCTGGCCACAACTTTCACGTAGAGGCAGTTCAGAGCACCCAATGTTACTACGAATATTTAAAAAATGAGAATAAATTTAAAAAAAAAATAGAGTCGGAGTCGTTGTCGAATATTTTTCATCCGACTCCAACACACTGGTTACAGCACAGTCCTGTTAGACAAAATGTAAATAGTTCACTTTTAAAATGTAATTTCGCTTGGTTTCATTTTGTATTCAGTTAGTGCGTGGTTGACGAGACATCGTTAAGAATTTATAATAAATAAAAAGGATCAATCAGATTGTTTACTTTTATTTGTTTAAATATGGAGTTCATTTTTGAAGATATTGATGAAATAATTGAAAATGTTTTAAATCATTTACCCGCACTTGATGTAAACCGGTTTATGACGTTAGTTAGAAAAACATTTTTTAACTTTTATGTTTTATGAGTTTACTTTTTATTTTTTTATGTCAAGCTTCAAGCAAATTACTAGGAATAAAAAACTGATCATTATGTACATTGAATGTGCGAAAAATTAGTAAGCAAATTTCAATCATAGGTGGCGTGATGGCCTAGTTAGTGGTTGTTAAGGTTGCTTGGTGCTGTTTCTCAGTGACTGGATTAGATTCAAACATGACAAAAATTCCCAATTATCACATGAGTCATTTAGCATGTATTAATATGCGATGTTTGGGGCATGTTGTTGATTCTTCTGAACCCAGGAAGAGTGTAATAGTCCTTTTTAGGATAACCATTAGCTAGATTATCAGTGATCCGATCATTAAAATTATTCATACATGATTAATCATTTAGTAATCAGTTATCTCCAACTTTACAATTTACATCGATGTGGTCTTTTCTTAAAAAAGATTTTGCACCTTAAAATAAATTCAATATAATTATAAATATAAGGAACATTTTTGCCTAGGATAAAATATTTTGTAAAGTATTAATATCTCAAATGGGAAAAATCTTTCTTGTGGTGAAATGAATTAGAGCACCAATAATAAAGTAGTTAAAAATTAAAATGCAAAAATATATTTCTGGATTGTGAAGTAAATTTCATAGTTTTTGAAAACTATTTTTTAGTAACAACCTTTTATTAGAAATTTCACAAATCTGCCAACCAAATTGTTATCAAATAATTTTTTCACCAATATGTTCATGATGGTGTGTAGCAACTTATCTTGAAATGTTGGAACTCAATTCCTGTGGGAAATACCAAAAAAAAACGTTATTGAAGTTAGGCTTCTTTTAGTGACAAAGGTACTGTTAGACAAAGGCTGAAAAGAGCAAACGGATGAGTTTACATTTGTTATGATTGTTGTCCAGAAACTTCAGTCTTGGAGTGAAATTGAGCATGTTAGGTCAAACGTGATATCACAGTAAAAATTTTTGGTATGCTTTATTTTATTTAGCTCTCTAAAACATTACCACACTTTAGAGAATTACTTAAAATATTGCTTAATTTAAGAATAGTTCCTTTGGGTTATGTGATTGCTCAATGGTTAAAGACGCCTGGTCCTACTGTTGCAGTGACCTACATTTGAATGCAGAAAGATCCTTCCTATCCTATGCTCTGTGTATGTGATGCGTGATTGTCATGCATATTCATAAATGCTGTGTGTGTTTGTCATTGATACCTAAGAAAGAAGTACAAAAGAAAGAATGACCTTTAACTTTTATGATTTCCTAACAACAAAAATTTTACTTGTCTTTATCAGCTATTTTTTTTAATTAAGAAAAATTTTAATTTTTCATTAAATTTGTCACGTCGATTGTGATGCCGGTTTACTGGATAATAATGCATGACTTTTTGTTATGTTTTAAAATATAATATAAGTAAATACACAATTTTTTTTAGTGTGAGCAAAAAGTGGTATAAAGCAGCAAGAAGGATAAAACAAAGACGAAAAAAGATAACATGTTTTCAATACTCAAGTTTGCTATCGAGACATCAAAGTGAACAACTTGAAGATCTTATGAATGTATCTTTTTTTAATCCACAAATTTAATAAATTAAACATTTGATTTAATGTTAAAACTTTAAAATTAATACTTCAATTTAATAATCTCTCTCTGTGTCATATTTTTTTCAAGCAAATCATCATAATTACTTAGTATTGAATCATCCAACTTTAGCATTGTATTAGCTTTGTGCTGTCACTGACACTAATGTAATATTTGTTAGAACTTTTTTCTTGCTTCACTCAAATAACCCTCTCAGACCAAACCTTTTCAATTGCATGTGGTTAAAGTTCCATTATTTAATTTATCTTTTAGTTTGTGTTGATTTGTATGTGCATTACGGACATTTTAAAAACATGGATTTATACATATTTTGAACTATTTAAAAGAACATATAACAAATTAGTGATAAAAATACTACTCAATATAAAAAAAACTCGATCTTCATTTAAATAAAATTGAATTTATATTCTTCATGTTTTTATTTTTATATCTTGACATTATACAACCATTTACATATAACAAATTTCAGAATATTTCCATAGAACCAAAAACAGTTTTAGCTTTTGTTACTGAGAAACTTGATAAATCCTATGTATCTGTACCTACAAGCCGGCTACCAAGAGCTGCCAAACGAGAAAGATTAAGCTTTCACAATTACATAAAAAGGATGTGGCCAGCTTCCTGCTCTTACATTGAAATTATATCTGACGGAATTATTGGTTAAAAATTTAGTTTTATTTTTTCAAATAACACTTGAATATTTGCATGCTTGAATTTTAATTATCAGTTCAATAATATTAATAACGTTTTGTTAAGTTATTAAAACACTGTATCACTTCATGGAATGAGTTGAAAGTCATAGAATGAATGAAAAAGATTAGATCAACTATAGAATCAAAATGATTACAGAATGATGAACTTTTTATAATATAAAAGATGACTTTGTTGTAATGATACAGAAAGCTTCCTAATGAATGACACACGTGTCACGAATTGGAGGAATGTAACACACTGGCATTTTTTTTTATAAAAATAGGCGAGTAATTAAAAAACTGAAATGCAAATGTTATAAATGAAATTGGTTTTCTGTGTTTTATTGCATTTATGCATTATCCGCTTTTTCAATTTATTAGGTCTTGCACTACAATAATATAAATTGATCAAATTATTTATATTTATTTCTATTACTCATAGCAACTGATTGGAACTGTGTAAACATACAAGAATATGAAAATTCAGAAGCAGCCAGCCTGCTTATGATTCCTAAGAGGCCAGATTTGAACATTGAAATAAAACTTCCAAATTTGAGCCAGTCCTTGTTTGAAGATTTGAATAATAGCAGTGATGACATGCTGCTTAATGAGGATAGGACAAGTGACGATTACGGCAACTATGATTTGGAAACTAATGAATCAAGTATATTTTAATTACATAAGAACAGAAATATAATTAAATAGAAAATGTTATACACGTTACGAACAGTGAGATAACATTGCAGGTGATGATGCTTCAAACAATTTTTGTCCCCAAAAGAACAATAAAAATGATCATAGAAACGTACAGACGCCAAAATTAGTATTATTCTTCTATGACGATTTGAAGGCAATGATGCCAAGAACATTTTGCAAACACTACAAATGTATCGTAGCAGGCTGCCAGGTCGACCGAATTTTTGTTGGGTAAGGTTAATGAAATTGTTTCCATTAGTGCATATATTAAATGAAATCAATTCAATATTATAAATTGTTAACAGGGACAAATACACAACGTCAATTGGTTTAATATTTAGAGGCAATCAAAATGTTCATACCGCTTCTGTGGTCCTCAACATTTTTTGTAAAAAAGAAATCAGTATTGAGTCAGAGTTGAAAAAATTCATACCATTTTTAAGGGAAAAATTTGAAGGTAATCATGAAGGTTGCTTAAATAAATAATGAATTCATTTAACGTATGTATTTACAATTGTGTAATTGCAATCAGGCAAGTCAGAAGGAATGGTATCCAATTTTGATGTCAGCAAGTACAACCACAGGATGCTTGCTTTCATGTTTTCGTGTGTGGCTCGTGGTTCACAATTCTACAGGGGCAGACTCAACGTTGAATCAAAAATCTTCAAAAAATTATACCCAGGAGTGCCACTTCTTGGGCTTTTCGGTTATGGAGAGGTTGGTACAAATATTCTAAATCAGAAAGACCTGGAGGAAAGAATAAAAAAATGTCACTGTGACATCCAACACGATGACGATGATGATGACTTCTTCAACACAAACAGCAGCATTTTTGTAATGCTTACTTTTTAAATTTATGATCCCATCAGGTTGCACATGGTTCTTGTTACTAAGATTATTTGATCTTGATCACAAATTAAAAGGACAATTAACTGTGAAAACCTTAATATGTATCAATTTGTTGCCGTTTGTCAAATTTGACTGTGCTGTTATTAAACAGTCACTTGCTTGTTGAAATGAACTTTTAGATTTGAATTGTCGAATAATGAATATATTATTTTAAAAAGATCGAAATATTAAAATTAGTATAGTATATAACTACAATAGGGAAAAATTAATTCAGATTTGTAGCTTTAATCATTTATAGAATGGACTACGATTTTAAAGAATCAAACTTTAATAAAAATGAATAAAAATCAAACGGTTTATTAAAAGAAATATCATGATAGCGTGGATAGAATTTCAACAATCTCTTTTGAGGTGGCAACATTTTTTGCCGTGCACTTGCTGCTGTCTTCTATGTTGCAGTCAGCTCCATGTTCTATTAAAACTTTCACAACTTCAATATAGTTGCAGAAAGCAGCTGTTTGTTAAGAATAAATGATAACTGACTGTGAACAAATAAGACGTGATTTTTAAAAACTAATTTTTAAACGGCGGTTTTCTAAGCAATGAGCGACAGTTGTTTTATTCATAAGGGCTTAAAGATGATAGCTTTTTTTTACAGACTAAAAATAAAAATAGTTAAATTACAAAAAAAATTTATATCATTAAATTTACCGAACATCAATTACCATAATGTAGAGCTGTCTGTAGTTCATCATCCTGGCAGTATGAAACATGTATGAAATTGATTTATATAATAATTACGTGAGACTGTAACGCTCAAATTATGATATTAATTTTTGCTTGCAATAAATAAATAAATGAAGATAAGAATTTTGAGAAGTCAGTGGTATATCATGTTGATATATGAAACTTAAAAATGTGCCAAAACATTACTTGCAGGTTGATATTAGCCCCCTTCTCCAACAAGTACTTTACAATTTCAATATTCCCTCTATCACAACTCCAGTGAAGCAGAGACATGCCCTGTCAATGTTGAATTTCATGTCATCTTTAAAATACTATTGAAAAGTTTGCAATTAATTCCAAGCTAAGGAAAGAATTTGAAGTTTTTTATCTGGGTAAGGTGCTGCAGAATATTAAGAAGGGCTTCCATACTTCTGGATTAAAAGGTTAAAGTATGATACATGCATAAAAAACTGAATGTTCAAATGTGAAATACAAAAAAATATTTGTTAAGAACAAGAAAAGATTGTGAAAACAGGACAACTGCAAAGATTAAATGGAAATACAATCTAGCAATTAAATAACTGGGGATAAATGAGTTGAATGAATTAAATTGAGATAGACGAAGATGGTAGCAAAGTCCCTCAAGAATGCTGACATGTAAGACAAGGACAAACATCCTGGGAAAGAGTTGCTGGTATTTAGTTTTGGATCTGAATGAAAATTTTTCAGTGAAGAGGAAAAGTTGGAAAAAAGTGAAGCAGGGAATACTATCTTTAAGAAATAGTGATAGGCTCAAAATCAAAACTTCCAATCAAACACTCGTATGTATTTACGATGTTGATATATATCATGGTGTATGTCTATGTGGCATATAAGATAAAAGCAAATCAAAGATCTAGAAGAGACTCATTGAACTTACATTTTCGTCTTTGTCATCGATTTGACTAGGTTTTAGCATCTCATTTAGCTTTTCCAAATTTCCTTCTTGACAAAAATCAAATATTGACTTATTATTTTCATTTAAATCATTTTCCTGGTGCACAAATTTACTGACTCCTAACCCAAGGCCAGTTTTTGCTTTAGAACCTGTCTTCAGCTGACAGAAAGTTATGATAAAATTTTAAAATAATATATATTTAAAAAATTTAAGAAATTATAAATGATTAATGAATTACACATGTTCAGTACATTATCTTCCCAGTTTTGATCAATGTCTGAAACTTTAGAGATATATTCCAACATGCTTTCTTCTTTTGATTTGTTTTCAATGGCTTTCCATGCATCCCTAAAAATGAAATATAAACTACTTTATTTTGAAAAAACTTTTATTTTTGGCATCTTTTTAACCATTTCTGTTTGCCTTGAAAATCAAAGAAACCCGGTCTTGGTGTGCTACAATTGCCATCTAATGCCTATTTCCAGAAACAAAAATATTAGTTTATTAATTCTAAAACACTTGGCAAAATGCAGAAGAAAATGAGCTAATTTTAGCAAAAAATTGAAGATGGAAAGATGATCTAACTAAATTTATCCTTTTAAAGTTTTAAACTAAATGCCTGAACTCAACACAATATTTAATTTCAATAATATTAATTTTATTTTTTTAAATTTTCATTACATTATTAATTACTTTACATTACAGATTACACACAGACTCGGTATGTAAATGTCGACAATGTCTAACTAAATGAGAATATAACATTAAAAAAAAAAAAAATAAGAAACCTGTTTGTATCTTGAATACAAATATAACAAATCGTCACTTCCTAACTTATTGTGAATAGTCCTCACGTAGTTAGCCGCGAACAGAAACCTTTCGAGCAGATCACTCTCTGACTGTTCTAACATCGCTTATCGGCTAATTATTTTTTAAATTTATCACAACCATACATATACATCACATAACATAAAACCTAACTGGAGCATGCAATTTTTACAATAACATAATTGTTTGGTTGGAGGGTTGGATCATTTAAAAGTGAAGAGTGTGGTGCCTTGCCTTTTTGAAAGAAATATCGATAATCTTCGGATAATAATAGACCCATCACTGTTTGTTGTTGTTTCTTCTCGCACGTGTTTTTTGTTATAAAATTCAGCCGTATCAAAAAGAACTTCACGTTTCGTTGTATATTTAGTATTTACATTATCGGAAGTTACTTGGTTTTCAAAAGTATGTCGGCGAAAAAACTACAAAACAGTCTAAAAAATCTTTCTACGATAGATGCGGAATTTGCCGAATTCCTGAAAAGAGAAGATGGTGGCTTGCTAAATTTTGAGGTAAGTGACGACGATGGAGATGAACATGAAGAGGAGGAGGAGGAGGACAACGATGATGATGAGGATGGAGAAAAAAGTGAACACTCAAAGATGACTGTTAGAAACTTTTGTCTTTATCAACATAGTAAATAGTTCAATTTCGTTATTAATTTATAATTAATCATGAATCGTTAATTAAAAAGGGCAAGGTTAAGGTCGGATCTATATATCAGGTGTCTTACATGTTGAGTAAAAAAAAGGGAACTAATGACATATGTCAGGCAAATCACACATTGAGTTATTTCTTGATTGATTATTGATTGTCTTTTTAAATTAGGTTGCCAGTGATGAAGATACTTCAGATGGTGGTGGTGATGATGATGATAAAGATTCCCCTGCTGTAGTTAATAAAAAGGGTAAGAAAAAAAAGAACAGACCTGGCCAGGCACTGGTGACACTGAAGATGGTGAAAAAGTGGAGCAATTTATTGAGAGTATGTTCATATGAATTTATTTATATATGGCTTTAAAAACATTTTTAAAATTATAAACCAAAAATTTCATTTTTATGAACCTTATACAATGACTTTGTACCAGACAAATATAAGACTGGGCCTGGAAGAGATAGTGCCTGCCTTCAGTGCAGCTGTCGTGTTTGGCACATCTAAAGAAGATGAAAGTTCGACAAATAACTATATCGTGGAGGGGGTTAATGGTATGCCATCGTTCTTATTGTTATAATGATACCACTGTCATTTTATAATTATTTTGCATGTGATGGGCAGGGGTCTTTTTTAATCATTAAATTCATGATATTAATTTTCAAAGAGGGATAATTTTTCCACTACTCCCATATCATTTCCAGTTTACAGTGAAATCATGAACGTCTGTCTAGTTGATCTCATTCCATTGCTGCTGAAACATTTATCATTGCCAGTACCACCATCACACTCAAAAAAATTAGTTCTGCCATCTCACGGTACAAATTGGAAAAGTTTCAAGTTATTGGTGAAGGCATACATAACGGATGTTCTCAAGGTATTTTTTTAAATTTTATCAGAGATTAATAAGTTTCAAATGATTTTCAGTTCACGGATAGTGAATGCTTGCATGAGTTTGCTCTTGGTTTCATTTGTTAACATTATCATCAAAGGAATATAATTAATTTCATCTTATCAAATATATCTATTAGACATTTGAAAAATGTTCAGCTATTATTAAAATTTTTGTAGCTCGTGAAGTACAGCAAGGGGAATGAGGGTAGCATGTTGCAGTTGATGAAGCATGTGCTTGAACTCGTGCCATTCTACCTCTGCTATCACAAACTTGTGAAAATATTCATCAAGGTAGTTTTCCATCATTCAGTCATTCTATATAATTATTAATGATAATAACAAATGGACAAAACTGAAATGTTTACAATTGGGTCATAGTGTTGTACGAATCTTACAATAGTTAAAGTGACATTATGTCATACATGTTTGTGTTATATAATGTAGGACCAAGTTGAAACAGGATTTAATCTTAATGTAATATCTGGTTGTGCATGTGCAGAACAGTTCTACATTTTGCCATTGCTCTGTCATCTGAAAAACTTCCATTCAAATAAATTGTTGAGGCAATGATATGCACTCATATTTTATTATTACTGAATCTTGATTGGAGTGAGAAACCTTGGAGCAGTAGTAAGCGTTAGACAGAGGAGACCATTGTTCTAAAATCTTTTTAAAATGTACATAAAACAGAAGAAACACGTATGAAAAGTGCTTGACATGAACACATCATATAAGTGCTGCATATACTGGGGACAAGGAGTGTTAAGTGAACTAGTTGATAGCAGAGGTGTGTTTCAACTTGTGCAGTTGAGTAATAATGGACAGGATTATTTATATCTGAGCTGACATGTAAATAATAAATCTATTTTAAACAAAAGTAACTTGTTTCTACTGATATGTATAACAAACAAACAAACAATTGCAGCAACTAATTGAACTTTGGGGCACGTCAGAAGATTCAATAAGGATTATCTCATTCAGGTGTCTTCTCAAACTCATGAACAACCTCAACGAAAAACAGATCAAATTCACTTTTAATGTTGGTTTTTGAACATTCTACCTCTTCATATGAAACTGATAAACATATTTCTTAGAATTTTGTCAAGCTTTTCGTGCAGTTAAATTTTCTTAATTCTTTTTTTCTTAAAATATTTTGACGCTGAACTAACTTCACCACTCCAATGGTAGTTGGAAGTTTGTTGCAGATGACAGAAATTGATGATTTTAAAAAATTACCTCCAGAACCTCTACTTGTCATGCATGCGAAATTGTCGTTTCACGAACGCAACGAGTCTGCCGTCAATAAACTTCATGAAGCAGTCTCTCGTTGAGTTGTACTGCCTGAAACCTGATGTGGCCTACAACTGCTGCTTCACATTTTTGCAGCAGATGGCCAGGCATTTACACAGTGCCTTACAGTCAAAAAAAAAAGTTTGCTTATTCATTTGTTTTTTTTTAACTAATAATTTTAATGGTTTAATTTATAAAAATTGAAAAAATGTTTATAACATCAATTGTTGAACGTGTTGTATTGGAAAATTGAATGCAGGAATCATTGCAATCGGTGAACAACTGGCAGTTTTGTCACTCTATGTCCATCTGGGGACAACTTGTTGGCCAGAAAAATGACAACAAATTTATCAAATCGCTACAACATCCACTAGTTGAAATAATACTCGGCTGTGTTCGGTTAGCTTCTTAGTTTTTTTTAGGTTCCAAATGAATGTTGTTCCTATGTTCATGTCGATAATGTTCTGCGTGAACTGTGTTGAAATTGACTCCACATTTTTCTTCCTCTAACCTTTTCAACTGAAACTTCACTGTTTACTTTTCTGCCCCTCTCTTTCTAATTCATTTTACCTGCCCATTCATTCATTTACCTTTTATCTTCTGATTGTCATATACATTAAAATTTTTTAGGTTTTCCATTAAAGTTTTTTTGTGACATCCTACATGCCTTGCATTTATATTTGCTTGTTTACATTTAGAGTAATAAAATTTAAAAAAATAAATTTTGTTATTTTAAGATTGAATCACTCACCGGCATACATGCCTCTGCGATTGTTCTGTGCACGTGTGCTAGCTCGCCTCTCTGAGCAAACGAGTGTCTACATACCTGTCCTGCCAATCATTCTAGAGGTAATCTCTCAACTTGTCCAAACATAATCTGCCTTCATTCATAAACATTACAGTTCATATTTTAAATGTAAGTTATTTTGACTGTTTTACTTCAAATTTTCACAACAGCCGCTAGAGTTGCAACTGTTCAAAAGTACCCCGAAGCAGACATCTATGAAGTCGTGTACGTTCGCTTGCTGTTTGAGAATGAACAAAAACGAACTCAAGGAAAAGGCTTTTCTGGTAAGTAATTGTGGAGTGAACTTTTGGCAACTGAATCATAAATCAAACTTTTAAAATGAATTTTAATTGATAAAAAATTAAAATTTGCAGGATGCTGCCATGGATGAAATATTTGAATTGCTGTTATATTACTGTTCATTGTATTCGCACACTGTCGGCTTCCCCGAGCTTGTCCTGCCTCTTACCATTCAGGTTCTCAACACTTTGTCTGTCTTGCAGTTTTCTGATTGCTATTGCTAGGATCAAGATTCTTCGTGTTGATTGTTTAGATATTTTTATTTTTGCTAGGAATGTTGTGTCAGTGAATTAAATTTTCGTTTGAAAATTGTTTTCCCTTTCTTTGCCTCATCTATCTGTTAGAATTTTATATTCAAAGTGATTTTGGTCACGTTATTTGAAACGCTAATCAGTTTGTTATTAGATATTGTTCAACGAAAAAACATTATTCAGTTGAAGAAGTTCATTAAGAGTAGTCGAGCGGAGAATTATGTGAAAAAGTTGAAGCAGGTACACGAAAAGATACTATCAACGAGTGAAAACATCAAAAAGAAGAGGAGGCAGGCTTCTATAGATATCAGAAATCAAGACTCTTTAGTACGTTTTTTTTGTTCCCACATAATTTTTTTAAATTTGAATAATTGTTATTGTATTATTGAGATTGATGTACTTGCATGTTATGTTTGAAATTCTAATCTTCATTCTTTTAACTAAATTTTTTTATTATTTGTTTCACTGATTATGCAAATTATAATTCACCGAAAATACACCCCAATTTTCTGAACACAGAGCTCGTTTGAGGAAACATTGAGAGGAGAAACCAACGACATCAAAAAGTTTTATGACAGCTGGATGAAATTGAGGATAAAACAGCTGGAAATGCTGGCATCTAAAAAGGAACAGGTAAGTTGGCAGGCATTGAAGTGCAGTGATATGATCTTATGATCACTTTCTGTCTTTGGGCTCTAATATGGTGGTCTCTTGCTTTTTGTGTCATTCTTCATCATCTAAATGAAATATCAATGAATACGGTTTAAGATATTCAACGTTTATATCTTATTTGCAATTTTATTTAAATTTTTCTAGTAAACATTCGACATTATTCAGCAAAAATAGTTTATAAGATAACATTATTTGCATTGATTGCAATATTAGATTTAACGATTTCACAACATTATTGAAATGTAAGCCATGCCCTAATATGCAGATATGCAAGGATAAACTGCCTGAAATTAAGAAACCCTCTATTCGGGAGAAATCTGAAGAGGAGAAAGAAAAAGACAAGAAGAAAATCAAGTCACTCTTTAAAATCAACGGTCAAGATGACGGTGATGATGAAGATGACGACGAAGAGGAAGATGACGACGTTGAAAGGTTAACTTGCTTTTGTTTGTTTGCTAACCCGTTGCTAACTGTTTGGGCAGATGTTTCTGATTTTATTGCAAGTGCGTGGGATGTGCTAATTGATTTTATATTGGCATAAATCTTTAGGTTAAAGTAAGTTTCAGTATTAAAATAAACAGAATGAATACAACGACTTTGTTCAAAAACTATTTCACAGTTTTTTATAAGTGCTTTTTAATTTGTTTCTAAACTGATCAGAGTAATTTCGTTCAGTTTCAGAAAAATTATTTCAATATAGTTAAAAATTGAAAAATTTTTGTCTTCCGATATTTTTGTAAACTAATAGTTGTAAAAATAAATTTATTTTCGCAGATTCAAGTTGAAAGAAGAAAGAAGTTCATCCACAAGGTGGTGCATTCATTTAATCGTTATTAGTTTAAGAGTATGAAACGTAAAAATATTATTGGATTCGAATTGAAAAATTTTTAAACTTAAACATAGAAATATAAGGATAGTTAGTGTCACATAGCTGTACTGTAGTCTGACATTTTCATGATCTCGTCCGATTAATCTCTATCTTGTCTGATGCAGCTTGATTTTGTACTTCTTGATTGTGTACTTTTTTTATGTAAATAAAAAACTTCACTGATTCATTAATCAGATCCTATTTTCTTTACAATGTTTTTTTTTAATTTTAAGAAAACGTAAACGGCCCGAGAGTGACGATGAAGAAGATGACGTCGAAAGGTTTGTTTTAATTTTCTATTTACTTACACAGAATTTTTTCACTCAAATGTGTTCTCAAATTTATTCAATAAATTTTCAGTGATGGTGAAGACGAAGAAGAAGACAGTGATAGTGAGGATGATGATGAAGAGATGGATGTAGATGACAAGACATCCGATAAAAAGAATCATGGCAGAAATATTGACGATAGTGATGATGGCGACGATGATGGCGATCAACCTGACATTGTGGAAGACTTTAAATTTGACGATGATGAGGATGATGGTAATAAAGATGCTAGTGATGATGATGATGGTAATGACGATGCTGGTGATGATGACGATGATGATGATGATGGTGAAAACAGTGATAATTAATAAGTATATCTATTTTTTTGATTGTTTTTTTGTAAATTAAATTCTTTTTCTTTAAAATAAATATTTTTCAACCTATTTCTATTTTTGCAAAATTTCTCTGCGCAAATATTGTTCCTGTTTAATTTCCTCCACTTTTTCTGGCTTCAATGTCATTAGGCTTAGGTCGTATCACTTACTGATTAGACTCTACCTTGACATGGAATGGTTGTTGGTGTCTGGCGTGCAGACACAACCGCCTTACTTTAATTTTTTTAGACAAATCATTGGAATCGTCAGTTTGCCCGGTTCTTCATTTCGCTGACCATTTGTTTTTTTGTATGTCAGAATTTTATATATGGCTAACATTGTTTGGTCATAAAAGGAAAAAATTCATTATTTAAATTGCCGTGTTCAATCTTGCCTTATAACTGTGATGGTGAAAACAGTGATAATTAATAAGTATATCTATTTTTTTTGATTGTTTAGGCCCCAATTAGCAAAATGACTGATAAATAATGGATAAGTTAAATGGTCTTACAAATAACTCGATTAATATTCAATTAATTTTGAATTGATGAACTACGTTTTAATTTAAATGGGCATTGATAACATGCAAAAATCAGTAAGCAAGTGATCTACCTTAGAATTGTAGGTCTCAAAAGGTGACCTATTCTAAAGAAGAGAGTATCAAAAACACTGAAATATTCAAGTTATCTTACGAAGAGTCAGAAAAGGCGATAAGAATTATTGTCGAAATTGGATAATGAATCAGAATTCAAAGCAGGAATCGGGCGACCAGAGTTGTTCTTATTATTGACACACCACTTCATTCAGCGGATAATCGTTTACAGCGTAAAAAATACTCTGCTATTACGTAATCGTTTCCAGATCAACTTAGGATTAAATACCTAATTTCATTTCCTTTCGTCTCACTCAAATACTTAGAATCAAACTGTCTCTTATGAGAGTAAGAGGATTATCAAAAAATTCATTTCACCCACGATGGTCTTCAGTTTTCCATATTTTCATGTTGTGTTTATTTTTCTTGAAGTAAGGACAGCACAACCCAGAATAAACAGTTTCTCGGCCAACCTAATGCCAATTAATTAATTTTATTTTAATTTTGTTTTTTATTTTATTCCGGCTTAAAATGTTTTTAGATGTTTTGCTCTATTAATTATTGTAATGAAATCTGTTTTTTAATCACTAGCTATGGTTGAATTTGTAATAAGTACATAATTCAGATTTTTTTAAATTTTTTTATCTTGATAAAAAAAACTTTTCACTCAAAATATTAAATAAAATAAAAATAAAACGTTTGTGCTTTACTGACTGCCATGGCCGATCTGGATGGCAGTGAACGTTCAACAGATTTAAGTTCAACCGACAGCATCATCAACAGTAAAACAAAAACTAAAACAGTTCAAGGTATTTCTGTAGAACAGGTTAGTGACAACGACGTTAACAGAGAAGTGGGGCCGTCACACAATACAGACGATGATACAGGTTCTGATCACAATAATAATAACAGTAATATAATAATATATGCTGAAAAAGGAAATATAAATGGTAGTACTAATAGCAAGGGTGAGGTTTGTGTTACAGCTGGACACATTAGAGCTAAGTTGGAAGATCCAACTGCTTATATAAAAAAATCAGATGCTAAAACAAAAAAGAATTCAAAAAGAAAAGGAGGTTTTGTTAAAAAGTCTCCAGGTCTTGCGCAGAGGTTTGCTACTGATAGCCATATAAATAGTGTTAGTGATAAAATAAAGAATAATGATGATGAAAATGATAGTGAAGATAAATATGGCTGCATTATCATGACTGCAAATCCTTGTGCACTCAATGATGACCTATCTACTGATGGTGATGAGGATGGTAGCTATGAGGGCATGAACAATAATGATGATCAAGTTGATTATGCCAGGAAAGCAAAACTTAAAAATATTGCTAGAATCAATCTTATTTATGAAAGGCAAATAGAATCAGAAATGAATGTGGGTGATTGTTCTGTTGAAGACATTGCACAAGAAGAAGAAGTTGGTGAGGCAAGTTTTGAACATGGTACCAACCAAATTATCAGCTGTCATGATGACCAGTGGATTAATTTAGAAAAGAATTATTTCATAGAAAATGCTCCAGACAGTAAATCTACCAATTGTTCATCTAAGAATCCATTCAGGAAACTTGATTTAGACTTTTCAAAACTTCATACCCCAAAGTATGAGAAGCACAATATCATTGGTCGTCTAAATCTTCCTTCAGTTGAGGATGGACTGTCCAGTGGTCAGGTCACAGATGAAGATGTTGATGATGATGATGATCTAGTCAATGTCAAGGTTGATGTATCCAATGAAAGTGTTGACCAAGATGAGCACAAATCATTTGCTGGAAATGTTGTGACTGGAAGCAACATTGAACAAATTCAGTTCTCTGGAAATGAAGAAGATGTGAATCCTCTTGCATCCAATGCCATGACTCATGGTGATATAAAAATTATTCCAAACAATAATCAACATGCAGTTCTTAAAAATGATGATTCAAAAGTTGGAGATATCAAAGAAATGAAAGTAATGAGTAGTGAAGGTGTTGCTAACAAGAATGGTGACGATGATGCTGATAATAATAGAGATGATGGTGAAAATGATGTTAAGAATGATAATCCTGGTGGTGAGGACAACCTTCAGTGTGATGATAATCATGTGGATAATGGGGGAGATGAAAATGTTGGTGATGATGAGTTCGAGGGTGAACGCAATGAAATAGAAAATATGCATAAAAATGGTTCATTTTCATCTGAATCAAATAATATTAATGTAGATTGTGTTGTGGCATGTGAAACTGTTTTTAATGTTGAGACGGACAGGACAAGTTTAGATGATAAAGATTTGCCACCATTATTGCCAGAATTATCTTCGTTATCATCGTCAGCTGAATCATCACCACAAAAATCAGTAGCCACCACTTTATTCTTGCCAACATCTTCATCATTGTTAGCAGCTAATCAGTCTTCCTCGTCGTCATCATTACCACATTGGACATCATTGTTGCCAGAGCATGCAACAAACGATGCAGCAACGTTGAAACAAAATTCTAGTCGTGTAACATCTGTGCAGTCTGATGAGCAACAGCTGCAACCGGAACTGCAACAACAGCTGCAACCGCAACTGCAACAACAGCTGCAACAGATACAAACAATTTCATGTGAGAATTCAATTTCTTATTCTAATGATGCTGATGATGATAGCTGTGCCTATGATGGCAACAACAATGATAGCAACAAAGATGATAAGAATGGTGATGTTCCAGTTTGCAATGGCGATGTGTGCGACAATCATCCAGGCAGCACCATCACCGGTGGTGATCTATGCTCTGTAAATAGTCCGACAAACGATAGCAATATTTCGATGAAGAAGTTCAATGATCAGTCAGATTCAGTGACAAGCAACAAAAATTGTGATAATAAAAATGAGATTAATAACGATGATGTTGATGTTGATGAAGAAGATGAGCAGGATGTTACTCAGATAGCAACAAGTAGTGTAATCAACATCACACCAGTGAATGATGATAACATCAACCTTCCTCATATCAACACTGCTCATACATCCAAAAGCAATCAAACAAATGCAAACACAACCTTAACAGCAATGGCAACAACCGCTTCATCAGATGAAAAATCAGTTCCTTTACAAGAAGGCCTAACAAAAACATGCACTTCTGCTGATGATGACATTGACAACAACAAACTAAAGAGTGATGACAACAGATTAAATAACAACAATCACTCAAACGATATTGTGAACAATGACAGCAACGACAACAACAGAGCAACCAACAGCAATGATAACAACATTAACAACACAAACAACATCCTGTATAGCTGCCGCAACAACAATGAACAACGTGACAGCAACGACACCAAGATCAACCACAATCAGCCATATATAAGGGTGAACTCGGATGCTAGTACCCCACCTACATCAGCAACTGTTAATAAGCAGTTGGAAACCGAAACTGAAGTATTCCAGTTGCAGCCTATAGTGGGGCTTTCCCAAAATTTTTCAAATTCAGGGATGTACATACATCGTTCAACATCTCCATCATGTTAGTTTCCTCATTAAATGTTTGCAAATTACAATTGTGACTTTAAACATTTACGTTGTTTCTTAATTTTTATGTGTTTTCTCACTGTGCTAATGAGAAAAATGAATGATCAAATGTTTATTGCATGGCTAATCACCATTGCTGAAATTGACTTGATGAAATTTTTATGCTTACAATTGGTGTTTTCAGAAATAAATTCGTTGAAAAATATTTTACTTTCATTCTCAAATTATTATTGACTTGGTTATGGGTGTCATTTTTATCTATACAAAAATTTATAAGAATTGAATGACAATAATCTTCGTTTTGTTTTTCAGGTTATCAAGATGAGCAACTACCAAAAAAGTCGTTAAATTCTTCCTCCAATAACATCAGCAACAGTAAAATCGGCAGCAGCAACAACAGCAATGATGACGTCGAGAAGGCAATCCAGGACATCAAATCAGCAATCCTGAAGAGCAAGTCAGTGAAGTTGCAGTCGCCTCTTGACTATGCAGACCTACACGATGCAACCGGCAACTCAAATGAACCAGTCTGGACTACAAGGTTTTTGTCTTTTTCAGTTTTTTTGGTCAGATGTGTTTCAAAAATTTTCTTCTTAGGTTTTGTCAAGTTAGAATATTGTTGTTGCTTTTTTGTTTATACAGATTTAATTGAAGCTGTACTAACCTGTTACTGGTTTATAATTTTGTGATCATGTTCTAATCATGAATATGAATATTTATGGTTCTAACTGAATAGGCATCAAATTGCTAATTTGTTTTTCATTATAATGACAACAGAGCTAGTTTTGGGTTTTTTTTAATTACTTAAATAAAAATTGTATTCAAGTTAGATGATTTTTAACGAAACATTATGATGAGCTTTAAATCAAATAAAGCCAAAAAAAATATATGAAATGTCTTCCTATACTAAATTATGAACACGTTGAATACAAAATAAATTATTGAATATTTATGAGAGATACTCTATGTGCATACCAAATTTTTGTGTATATTTCTTCACACTCAAAATTTTGTTTAAAATTTTTTCAAAATTAATAAGTAAACAAACAAGATGGAACCACCATAAGTAAAAAACTACTTGAAATTGTTGTTAAAGTTTGAGGAGAACTCCCAAATGATGCTGCTTACTGGTACAGTTATACATTGAAGACGATGTTAATTAAAATTGCTGGGCTACTCTAGAGACAGATATATTGCAATCACTATTATTTATTTATTTATTAAGACATGAATTGGTAAGTTTTGGTCCCTGAAAATAAAAAGATGACGTTGAATTAAATTAAGTTTTTGCATGGTACTAGCGATTTACAATTTCATGACACACGCACGCACACACCACACGCACACGCGCGCGAATAACCACACACACGCATATGTATAATCGTATATGTAGTTTTATAGTATCAAAGGATATTCCTATGAATAAAGTGGCCAGCAACGTTGTACATGATTTTAGTGCCTTTGTATGTTATTTGTGTTGCTGGAGGATTAAAGTGTGCATTATGTGTTTGTTATACAGGCGAATCCTCAATAAAAATGATGCCATAAAACCTGCTCCTACTTATACATTCCTACATGTATATGTACAAATCTTCCATTGTAGATATATATGTATTTATTTATTTACATATTTATATTTGTCATTTAGTATATTCTATGTTTGTTTGTTGTTTGTATATGGGTATGTATATCCGTGTGTGTGTATGCACACTTGTTTCAAATGATCAGTATTCAAATGTGCATATATGTAAGGAGGGATAATTTTACACATGTGTTTATTGTGTGTGTTCATCGGTTTATATGCATATACTGCTGATGTATGTATTGGTTATTTAATGTATATATATATATATATCATGTGTATGTGTTTTTGCAGGCAGAAATACTCAAATATATTATTTTGAACTGGTGCTTCAAATCTTTTTGATCCATACTGTTCCTCCTATGCGAAATGCGTTTGTTCTAAAAATGCCTATAAGTGCACTTTTGTAGGTTTACGCAGGGGAACATGTGTTCTCTACATTTATGTCTGGCTGGGCACATAAACGTATTTGTGCTGGGTTAGATAAGTTTGTACATATATTATGTCACCTTTTCATACATTCAAATTCAGTCTTTTAGATTGTGTTAGCGTCTGAGTTGGTGTCTAAAATTTTTTGATTGACTTCTCGGATAGCACTTGCTAACTTATGAAACAGTTGCATCTTCTATATAAATTCAGTAGGTACATCAGACAATTTTCTAGAGTGAGTCTTGATTGCCTAGGAATAATTTTGACGTCTTTCCTGCTTAGCATGAGTGCAGGGCCTGACTGCAAAGTGTTTAAGTACATATACTTAAATAATCATCATCGTCGTCTTCTTTATCGTTGAAACATCATCTTCATTATCATCATTTTCATCATTATCATTTTATTCATCGTTACTACCATCCTGACGTTGATAATATTTAACTCATACATTATATTATTATTATTAATATTATTATTGTTGTTGTTGAATCTCAATTTACTTTTAAATTGTTTTTAATATATAATTAATAACTGCATGCAATAGAAGTACTTGTGAACATTAAAATGTGTTTGCCATCCCATCAATCAATCAATGAGTTGATAAATAATTCAGTATCCAATTTGGCCTGCTTACATCAAATGCTTTCCTTGATTAAATTTCACAAAATTGATTTTATTTATTATGTTGATGTTGTCTGACGTGTTGATGTTTTTTAAATGTTGATGTTATATAAAGTTGGTATTATTTAACGTGTTAATATTATTTAACATGTTAATATTATTTAATATGTTAATGTTATTCACTTTTTTGTTGCTATGTAATACGCTGATGTTAATGAAACTGTAATGTAATAAGTTGTGATGAAGTTGAATGCTGCATTATTATATTAACCGTCCATTATGATTGCTGATGCTGTGTTTGTTCAATGTTTTCCCATTTGTCCGTGGGGATCAATCCATACTTCGTTATAGTTCTGCGCTGTGTTGTACTTTGTTGTTCTGTGTTGTACTCTGTTGTATTGTGTTGTTTATCGTACTGTTTTGATACATCTGATGGTAACGTGTCATGCCTAATTACATAATGTTCCTTGTTCGTTTGTTTGTTTATTGCAGACAGCCTGGTCAGTACCAGCATCATCATCAACAACAACATCATCATCATCATCAGCAACGTCACTTCTCACATCAGCCGCAGCAACAGGCCACTGAGAATAGAAGCACATCATCAACACTTCATCATCATTACAGCAACAACAGCAACAACTTTAATGATGACACTGACAACATGGCAACATCAAGTAAGGAAAATGTGGAAACATTAATTATTATTTGTTCGTTGCTCTCTTTCTCTCTCTCACTCTACCCTCTTTAATCTCTTCCTCTCTCACTCTCTCACTCTCTCTCTCTCTCTCTCTCTCTTTGCAAATTGGTTCCAGTACTTAATTTGATTCATGGAGCTCGTCATGTTGTAACTGTTTTTTAATGTTAACAGCGTGAAGATGCATAACTTTGAAATTTTTAAGCATACATTTTGTTTTCCCTGCCAACTTTACGGTCAGTCTGGTGTGGCGTTAATCATCCTAATGACCATCCAATGTTATTGGAGGGGACCTCCAATGCAGTTCTTTTAAGCGGTTTTTACATTGACATTTGTATTTATGATGGAGTCATTTTAGTACATTAAACAGCCCCAGTGAATGGATGAATAGCTCTACTGCAGGGCACTGTGTGAATATTTTCTTTTCAATTCATCACTTCTTTACAATTTATAATTTCTTTACAATTCATAATTTTTTACAATTCAACATTTTTTTAAAATTCATCGTTTCTTTACAATTCATCATTTCTTTGCAATTCATCATTTTTTAAAATTCATCATTTCTTTACAATTCATCATTTCTCTAATATGTGGTCGTGAAAATTGATTCCATTTATTAATTCACATTCATAGGTACTGTTTGTATAGGTTACATTGAATGGATGCATTAACTTGATAATGAATTTTCGAATTATTGTAATAAAACTGCTTGACTAAGTATACAGAGGATTGAAGAATTGATTGATTGATTTATTGAGTGAACATAAGAATGAATGGAACATCTGATAGATTGAATGATTGAATGATGAATGAATGAATGAATGAATGATTATTCGAATGATAAAATGATGAATTATAACGATGTAGATGAAGAAAAAGAGTTCTTGGAGAGGCAGAGAGACGACGGCAGATTGGATGATCAAATCATGAGAGGTTGACTGCATGTTTGTTATGTTCTTGCATTAGCAACTAACTCATCAGCAGTTGATCTCATCTGCTGTTTATTTTTCATTAATCCTCTTTTATTCGTCACAATGCATCCTGTGTGTTATTTATATTACATTTATCTATCGTTACATTTCAACAATTTCTACGCATGGCTTGTTTTTGTTTCTGTTTTTTATTAATTTCAGTTTTTAAAATTTCGCTATTTGTTTTTTGGAAATTTGTTAAGTTAAAAATTAATTTTTATGAGTTCTGCATAATTGAAGGCTTGTGAGAGCACACCTCCTTTAAAGTTCATTTCCAAGGGTGCTGTTGCATAAAAAGTACACTTTGTACGAGGCGTTAAGTTTTTATTTTGCATGTCTCCGTCGTTAAGTTGCATGATTTTTTTGATTCAGTTTATTTCAATTGCAGTGATGATGATACATTTTTTGAAATTTAATTTCGACAATCCTTCTACCTTTACTGATCCAACTCAGCCCTCAGTAGAAAATGCCACACACATGATATACTTACATTTTCTTTCATCAGATGATACTCTCTCAAACAATTGTAAGTGACACACGCAGTACACGGTATTTTCCAACACCACGTGATATCTTATTTTAGATACGAGTACGAAGAAGGTTGGTGGCCAAGGCAGTAGCGACACAAACAACAACCACAAAACGTTCTACAATGCCAACATCCCCGACGGAGGTTCCTGGCACCACTGCCCTGTCCACGGATACAGGAGAAATCCATTTAATGATGACGACGATGACGTTGGTGATGGTCGTGCAGATCGGAAGAATGATTATGATGATGGTGAAAGGAGTAGGACCAAAAAGAGAATAGATGGAAGGAGAACATACATGAGGAGAGATGTAGTAGGCTGTGGACCATCAGTGGACCATTATGACGATGCATCATTGCACACCATGCCTCACCAGCCACACAAATGTGAACGCTATGATTGCCACGAGTGCAGAAATCTTCCCGATGAGTTTGATGATGAGGATGAGGATGATGATGAGGATGATGGCCGCGTATGTGGCGATGGGGAATACGTTCTCTATTATGAAGATGATGAGAATGAAGTTGATGAGTGTGAAGGCAGTGTCATTCATTATGGCTACCATCCAAATGTTGTTGACATCGCCAGACCGAGCCACTTTCAAAATGCCTTCCAACAGTTAAAACTAACTCACAATAAAAGTGATGATGACGACGCTGCTGCATTGAAAAGTTCAAACAAAGGAAAGGAAGTCGGCCCAAACAATGTTCACAACAACAGAAACATTAACAACAATACTGGCAACATTACAAAAAATGTTGAAAAAAGCGAAAACATTTTTGTTGAAAAAGGAACAAATAAAACCGGGTCTGCAGTATATACCAAAGTGCCAGGTACATATATTTATTTTTGTGTTTGTATTTAAACAGGCTTATGTGTTTTTTGTTTTTAAAAGTATTCGTTGAAAATTTTGTGCAAGTGTGCAGCCAGCATCTTTTGATCTAGCCAATATGATAAACACATTAAATGCTTTTGTTTTTTGTCTCAGTAAACTTGCCAACAGCGGGGTGCCTCTAACAGTTTAAATCACAAATCAAAAGTTGAAATGTTGAAAATGTTTTGGAAATGAGAAGCTTTTGAAAATAAACAAAATTGAATGATACGTGCATATGGATGCTGGTCCTGGTTATGACATTAAACTGACCCTCACTGCCTTGTGAGTGATGTTGGATCATCAAAGGCTAGGCCCACCGCTTATAACTGTGGTTGCGTAAGGAAGGGCGTCCTGCGTAAAAATTAGCCAAATAAATTACTTATTATGGAATGGCGTCGAGGGGTATTTCGGTTTCATCATAGGTAGCCAAACGGCAACCCCCGATCTCGGGGAAAATGTCGTCTAAACGTGTGTTGTTGTTGTTGTGCATATGGATGCATTTGGTTGGTCGGTGTGTTATAGTAGTAATTGTGTGCTTGCGATGTCAAGTGATGATAGCTTGCATTTTGAATGTTTTGATAAAGTGCACATGCGTTGTTTGCAATTTTGTTTCTTGTTGTTGTTGTTGGCTGATGTTGAATCGAGGTTGTTGTTGTTGTTGTTGTCGTCGTTGTAACGTGAGCCCAATGTCTGGCCTCCCTCCTAATTAGACGAATCACTGCACTTTCATGCCACACCAGTTCTTCATAAGACTGAATCTTGCCATCAAGGTTCATTTTTATTCAGGGCGTTCTTTTTATGCGTGAGACGTGTTTGTTGTTTCCGTTCATTCGTCCACCCATTCTTTTATCCATTATTAGACCTAGCAACCAGCCAACTTAGCAAGCATTAGTGCATGTTCATCGTTCGTTCTATCTAACAATGTTTGTTTTGTTGTCTGTTTGGTTACATTTTTATTAGTATTCCACTTTCTCTAGATGTTCCTTATGTTTCGCCCGTTAATTTTTTAGTTTATCTGTTTCACGCTTTCCTTTTCAGTTTCACTTTTTTTTATTTTAATAGAATTTTCACAGGACCAACATATTTCATTTAATCGCACATTGTTATTTCAGCGTCATCATCGTCGTCATTATTGTCATCAGTATCGTTATCACTTTCACTTTCATGTCGTCGCTATGTTAAGTTGGAGAGCATCATCAGCAGGAGGAGGAGGGATCATTCACCCCCACCCAACAACATCATCATTTAAATCATCCTCATTATTTGCGTAACCATCGCATTATCTACTCCACCATCTGCTATGCTATATCATCTACATAGCTTGTAACATCATCTTTGTCACATCATCATCATCGACAACCTATACTTACCCACATCATCATAGTCATTATCGTCATCGTCATCATCATCCTCTTCATGATCATAACGTTGATAGAGTACAGCACAGATGAGGAGACGGACAATTTATTGAAAAAGGATGTTGCCAACCCATCGTCATCATCGACATCAACGTCAGCAGCAGCAGCAGGGTCGGCCATTCACCACCAAACGACATCAACGACTCCCGTTACTGTATCAAACGCAAGTGGTGGTGGTGGTGGTGCAGTTGGTGGTGGACAGGTCTGTGCGTGTGTCTGTGTTTGTATGTGTGTGTGTGTCTGTGTGTGTGTGCCAGTGTGATCTCTTTGTATTTTTTGTGTGCTTTTACTGGGCATCTATTATTTTGTGTGAATGTATATGCGTTCATTTTTGTCCGTTCTTTAAATGTGCATGTTTTGTTTATGCATTTAAGTAAGAATATACATTTGAGTGAGAATATATATTTCTAACTAAGTGTGCATGTTTTTATTTATGATACATATGTTTGCGTGCACCACCCTACACGTGCAATATCTTTTGTGCATACGTTGCTTTTAAATTTTTTTGGGGGGCTTTAGAGTTTCAAAATTTGATATAAAGAGAGAGAGGGAGAGAGAGAGAAGGTAGATAGAAGAGAGAGAGAGGAGGGGAGGATCACAAGCACAAGCATAGAGGTTTTATATATTTTGTACAGGCGCAAAGTGTTAATTAGCTTATAATCACAAAAAGTTTTCTCTTTGTGACTTGCTTCTTTCCCTTTGTTGCAACTTGTAAGCTCCCTGACAGAGTGTCACGCCACAAGTTGATGAAACACGCTTTTAAGCATGTCGACTTAATATACTCTAATATTTCTTATGCACGGTTGTCTCCAGAAACACTAGAGTAAAACTAAGTTGAGCATTAAGCGATAATAAAAGGATGATGAATTGATGGTAAAATGATGATATTTCATATAACAACAATGAGACCTTGGCTGATTATTTATTGAGAAGATTAATCAGGACTAATTCTACTGGTTGCAAGACCTACGTTGTTATTGGGTATTTATTTAAAAGAGAGAGAGAGAGAGAGTGTGTGTGTGTGTTTGTATATGTATATATATGTTTTTGTGTGTAATGGCGTGTGTGGTGTGTGATGGGTGTATGTGTTTGCATGAATATTTCATAACATTGGAACAGCGGAAGAATAGATGAGTAGGCATAGACGTATGGAGGGAGCACCTCTACATGACTGGCAAGTAGCAGCAAGTGTCAGCTGAGACACTTCATATTTCTTGCTTCTGTCCAAGTAGAAAGTATGAAAGGGAAGAGAGAGGGAGAGAGAAAGAGAGGGAATGAGAAAAGGGAAAGTTTTTTAAGATGGGTTTTATCATGTTTAGAAAGGGTAAAAGAGAGAGAAAGAGAGAGAGAGAAAAAAATATTTTTAAGGTGAGTTTTATCATGTTTTATTTTTTTTTCCTAAGTAAATTTTCTTGTAATGCTTTTGTTAGGATAAGTTTGGATGGAAATTTGTAGTTTCATCGAGGACGAGGAGGATGTGGTGACGAGTAAATGTTATTGATTATGACAGTGATGATGAAGCTGTTGAGGTTTTTCAGATGATGTGGATGGATGTATGTTGACAATGATGATGAAAATGAAGAAGTGAGTGAACGTATTATCGTTCATGTAAATTATTTGTTTATTGTGTTAATGTTCTTGAACATGTAAATAAATATTTGTTAATATGTTTATGTACATTGAACTCATGTTGATTTGAGTAATTTTAATGATTCCTCTCACATTAATTCATGTTTTTGTTTGTATTGCTTGGCAGGTTGACCAGAAGAGGAGCCGTGCCAGGGAAGGTGGTTTGTTGTTGTTGTTGTGCTGTGTTAGATGTTGTTGTGTTGATTGTTGGGTTTGTTGCTGTTTGGTATGTTGCTATTGTGCTACTGCATCCATGTTGATTGTGTTGCATCACTTGTGTTATATGTTGTTTCACA
Organism: Helobdella robusta; assembly: GCF_000326865.2. Lineage (NCBI taxonomy): Eukaryota > Metazoa > Annelida > Clitellata > Rhynchobdellida > Glossiphoniidae > Helobdella > Helobdella robusta. Next base: position 2,028,221 of record NW_008705254.1, read on the forward strand.
ATGCCGCTGCTCCGTTGCTGTGTAAAAAGGTTTTTTTTAATTTCTTTTAATATGACAATGCTTATATCATCGCTTGCAGTTTATTGCCAGCCTGCATGTTATTATCAAGTTTCATTTTTTCACTTATCACTGCTGAGCTGCTACTACTGCCGGTTTATTAATATTTTGATATTGACCACGAAACTGTACTTCAAAAGATTTGATTCTTTCAAGTAATTAGATAACTTAAGTTTATTGAGCCGTCGTATGGGACAGTTATTTTTAAGTATCCTTGATATTTGTTTACTTGAAATCGTAATTAGTTTGTACTTTGCTACGATGGAACTCTTAAAAGTCACGATCGTAACAACTTTTTGTAACTTTCACTGCTCGGTAGATATTTAAATAATTTATGATGCCGCTTGCATGTGCAGCGCGACTTTTATGAGGCACACAGAAAAGGCGTTCATCATTTCTTCTTTGAAGGTTTCTTTAATGTTGCTTGCAGTATGCTCTTGAATACGAAGTGTTAGTAGTCTGTTTTAAATGGAGGTGGTTGAATTCTGTTGGAAGCTGGTTGGATTGAGGAACGAATGAGTCGGTAATCACTGTGTTGTATTTTATTTTGCTATCACTTGCTGGGGAAATTGGATGCTAATACCTGATCTTTCCATTGTAAGATTATCACTCACCCATTGAATGTTAACTTGAGTGGCAGAGGAATGCATGCGAATTTGTTGTTAGATATCATTGTGTGTGACGGTCCCGATGTTGGTAGGAGGACAGATTGAAGTTAAATGGAAAAAGAAAGAAAGAGGAAGTATGTTTTGTATGTAGTTTGGTTATTAAAAGGTTCAAGTGCTTTTAAAGGAAATAAAACTTAATCCCATGGATTATTTGTTGCTGCAGTCAATTTTTGCAGTGTTCTCTTTTAATTTTCCCAGGCTAATCTCGAACTAGATGATACACAGAGCGGTGTACGACTTCAACGTTTAATTCTTCTTGTGTCTGCCATTCAGAAATGAGATTTTTTTTTATAATTTTTGAAATTTGTTTTTCACATAAAATCGATTTTATTTATGGTATTAATCACCAGTTATTCATATTCTTTTGTGCTATCACCTGTTGGTTGTTGGCCGTACGTACGATGTGTGTGATATATGTGTGTGTGTGTATTACACGTGTGTACAGTGTACACACAATATGTTATGTGGTGCACTATGAGTGTGTGTGTGTGTGGTGTGTGTGTGTATGTATATATGTATGTATTTATGTGTGTGTGTATGTGTATGTATATTCAACAGACAATATAATATGGCTATGCATAACCATTTTGACTGTTTTGCTTAGACAAATATTTGAATGAATGAATGAATGAATGAATGAATGAATGAATGAATGAACGAATGAGTGAATGCCACGAAAGCGTTTTTTATTTGCGAAGTTTTAAAAAATACTTTTCATCATCATCGTCACAATGCAAAATGTAGTTTCATTTTATGGTGAGTAAGCACTAAACAGGGTGGCTTGAGCCTCTGAAGGATTCATTCAGATTTCAAGTTTATCATCTTGTGTTGATGGATGTTGTTTTTGTTGTTGTTGTTATTGAAGCATGATGCTGTTTGTTTGTTGGTTGGTTAGTTGTTGTTTTTGTCGTTGTATTTTGTTAAATGTTGTTGTCGTTGTGTCGATTATTCTTTTTGTTGATGCCACAACTGAATTTTCTTATACTACATGCTGTTGTTGTTGTTGTAGATGGATGTAATTGTTAGTTGCTGTGCTGGCTGACGATCAAATTGTAAGAAAGATGATTCCGTTAATGTTATGGGATGGGATGATAGCGTGCTTTGTTGGTATATATTTTTTTTTTTCATAACTATTGTCGTTGTTTTGTGCTATCAGTCGTCGGTCGGTATCGTGGCTGTTGTTGGATTTTGGGTAGGTGGGTGGATGGATGGATGGTTGGTTGGGTGGATGGATGGAGGGATGGATGGATGGATGGATGGATGGAGTGGGTTTTTCATTCCTCGTTTTCATATTTTATATTTCTCATTCATTCAAGTGATTCATGCAGATTGTAAAACTCACAACATCGTTTATATTGATTTATTTTAATTCAAATTAACCTTCCCATGCTTACTTGGACAATGTAAACCTCACTGGTGAGCATTAATTTATATTTTGGCTTGAATAATTTGATTCAATTTTTCATTATGTGATTGTTTTTCTGTTTTTTTTTCTCCATTAGAGATTATTTTTTATTATTTTGCATGTGCAAAACAGACAGTGGCAAGCAATAGACAACTTAAATTTTTTTGGTAGACAATAATAATTAGCAATTATGTACGTATAAACTTATATACATCTTGTGACTTTTCTTCTGAATTTTCGAAAGCAAATTTTTATTGGTTTGTTGTTTCGTAATAATGATGATGACATGACGCTAATAATGATGATGACGACGATGATGATGATGCAACCATTAATAGTAATGATGATGATGATGATGATGATGGTAGCCCAACATAATGAGGTCTCTCATGTTAGTCTGACGTAAAGCATTGTAAGCGCTGCACTTATAATTACGCTGTTGCATTGCAATTGCTGGAAAGTATTTTAAGTTCTAAAAAAAAACAGTTTCTTAGAACAATTTTCATTAAAGTCATCGTCATCGTTGTTCTTGCTATTGTTAATATTGTTGTTGTTATTGTTGTTGTTGTTGTTATTGTTGTTGTTGTTGTTGTTATTGTTGTTATTGTTGTTGTTGTTGTTGCTATTTTATTATGGCTATTTTTATTGTAACGCCATCATTTTTACTGTCACTGACTTTCAACATCATATCATCATTACCAACGTAGTCGTTATAGTCGTCGTCGTCGTCATCATCATCGTCATCGTTGAGGTCGTATCATCATCATAATTGCTCATGCAAATTTTCATTATGTTGATTTTGTAAACAAACTTCATGAGTGTAGGCTTTGTTGACTGCAGTTTATCATCATCATTATCAACATCGTCGTCATTGTGATCACTATTATTAGTTATCATCGCCTTTGTCGTCGTCATCTGTAATTGTTTCTTTTCAATTAGTGTTAATTACTTTTCTTCAAAACTTCCCATCTGCATCATCTGCATCATCACATATGTTGATGTTGGCTCTTGGCAAACATTTCTTTATTGACCATTATGACCGAAGATTAATTGAAAATTCTCAAGATTTCGTCTCTCCTCTTATTAAAATTCTTCATTCCTCCTTCCTTGCAATAAAACATGTTTATTGTTTTGTATTAAAACTTCAATTGTTCGTCTTGCGCTCTTCTCCACGCTACATCATGCTAGGTCCATCTCATCATCATCGTCGTCGTTGTTTTGTTGCTGTTGTTGTAACGTAATTGTGAATTATATACATTAGGTTTTAACATTTGGGCACTTAGAAGTTTAGAAACATCGTGCACATAATAAATAATATAATAATAATTCGTACAATGCAATGGAAATGTCTCCAATGAATTAAACGAAGATTTGTTACGATTGCAGTTACACTACGTGACCCGTGCAACGAATCAGTCCTGATTGAAGGGGTCCTCTTCAGGGCCAACTACCTCGGCTCCACGCAACTGATCTCTGAAGGTCAACCCTCGAAGGCCATGAGGATGATGCAGGCACAAGAGGCTGTCGGCAGGATCAAGGTGAGTCAGGTCACTCAGGACTGACCCTATTCAATGTTTTCATTTATTTTACATTCTTTAGGAATCCAATTTTTAGTTTCGGTGCAATGGCTTGTAGAGCGTACTATATCATCTCCATACATAGGTTGCAACAACCACAACAACATGATAGGTTGCAACAACAACAACAATATCATAGGTTGCAACAACAACATATCATGGGATTGGATTATCCTCTGGCGTTAATGCTGTGTCCGTCTAATTTTTTTTTCAAATAGAACTTTATATATTATTAATAATACTTTGATGTGACAAATACGTAGACGAATAGTACCATGCTGCAGAGGTGCACATTCATGCAGACACACTCATACACGCACAGACACACACACACACACACACACACACATATATATATATATACAATTATTTATAAAGATCACTGCGTTTTCGGCATTATTCAACTTGTAGTTGAGTTGAGAATTTTTCTTCGCATTGCATTTGGCTACATAATAGAAACACAAGGTATTAATTGTATTTATGATAGTCTAAACCTAATATATATATATATATAAATATATATATATATACAATTATATGTTTATACACGTCTGTATAATTATATAACTCCTCCGTGTTTCTTGATATTTATAACGCATTCCTCTTCGAAAGTTACTGGAGAGCAAGTCTTAAAATATGGCATTCAATAATATGCCAATCACCATCATTCATTGTAACAAGCTGAATTAATTTGTATTTGTGTGTGTGTGTGTGTGTGTCTGTGTGAGTGAGTGAGAGAGAGAAAGAGGGAGAGAGAGAGAAAGAGACGGTCAATGCAGCGGGTGCGTGCGTTTTGTGTGTAATGGCAATGGATATGACCATTATAATGGTGATAATGTTTTTATAAAGGTCATTGGTCACACATTAATTTTTTCAAAATAATTTTTCTTCGCATTGCATTTGGCTACATAATAGAAACACAAGGTAATGTAAAAGTGTGTGTATGTATTTGTGTGTGTGTGTGTGTGTGTGTGTGTGGTGTGTGTGTGTGGTGTGTTTATTTATGTGTCTGTGTATGAGTGTATGTGTGTGTGTGGTGTGTGTGTGTGTATGTGCATGTGTTTGATTGTCTTTGTCTTTTTTAGTTTTAGGTTGAATATTTTTTACGTTAAACATTATTTATATTTAATGAGCTCACATAAAAATTCGAGCGTGATGTTACATTAGTACATGTTACATTAAGAGACATTAAGTTCTCATTTCATTAAGTTTTCATCCTTCTCTGTTCATTGCGTAATAATTTTACCATGTTTTGATATTTCTTTCGTTCTTTTGTTTAATTTTTTATTCTCTTCTATATTCCAAACTTGATGTCTTTCCATGTTCTCCTCGTTAATCCTTGCTCTCATGATTTAGGAGCGTTAATGTTGAAACATTTCATAGGACGATGATCATTCTTTCGCCACTGCCGGCAACACAATGCAGCACTGTTTAATGAACGTTCTAATGAATTTATGAGTCTTTCGGCTTCTCCACTGGCCAGTTCACATCATGCATTATGCAACACTACTACACACACATTTTCTGTTTCGTGTTTATATATATTATTATATATAATTGTTGATGAAAATCACAGCATGTTCCGATTTTAATATCATGTTTAAAATAAATAAAAATTTTGATTTGCAACTCAAGAAACTTGACAATGATTTACGATCTACCGTTAGAAAAATCGAAAAATTAAACAGGAAGTTAACTATCGCGGGACACATGCTGTCTTAATCCAATACACACACACACATATATATATATATATATATATATATAGAGAGAGAGAGAGAGAGAGGAGCATATTTTTCAAAATTAAATGTTAAATTAGTTAAATTAAAGCACTTTCAGTGTTTTTATAAATCTGTTTGTAAGTGTAAATGTGGCAGGTGTTCGTGTGTGTTTTGTTTGTGTGTGTGCACATGCAACTCTACCAGTATCAGTAGTTTCTTATTTTTGTTCGTAGAGTTATCATCATTTTAATTTATTTTTTTCATAACATTTGTGTTTCTCAGTGTCATAACTGTTATGTTCCAATGGTCTCTATCATTAGTTTAATAATAATTGTAATGGTAGTTCAGTGGGTGTTGATATGGAATGATAGGTAGGTACTTTGGTAAATCATAAATGATATGCTGAGGTAATGCGATTGAGCGCAAATTAAGAAAGAACAAAATCATCAATAATTTTTTGTTTGATGAATGTTTTTGGACAGGCACCTCTCGGCGAATCACAACCTGCCACTGAGGTTGACCTGTTTGTCTCCATTGAGAAGATCATGGTACTCAACACGAATCTTCAAGTAGGTCTTTGCTTGCTACTCATTCTTCATTATCATTTCAGCCATTTATGTTCTTCACCAATATTTTTAGAAGCATTATTTTTATCATCATTATCTCTCATGTTTCCAGTTTTTGACTTTTTTGTTTTATTTTTTCATTTGAACAGTTGATAGTTTAATGTTTAATGCTTTTTTCATTCTATTAGCCTTCTTACTTGTTTTATGGCGTAAAAAACCCATTTTTATGTCCATTGATTTCAACTTATCTGCTCCTCCATTATTCATTCTTTATTTGGCTGCTGCTCCTGCTATCTCTCTTTTTTTGGTTCCCCGCGTTTTTTTGTTGAACGTACATTATCCACTCCTGCAATTTGTTATCGTATCTTTGCTCTGCTGCTTTTTCTGTCGGTCATCTTTTTTGCATGTGATGTGCACGATGAACATGTATATTCCGTGGTTTCAACAGGTCTGTCTTGTTTCTCTGTTTTTATCTTTTTTCCTTTTAATAAATTAATATTTTCCCACAAAAATCTTTTATTATTATTTTTTTATTATTTGAACTGCTTCATTCCATTTCATATTCATGAAAACAGTTGAAGGAATTCACTTTTTAAGACCAAATAAATAAATAAGCTGAAGTAACATTAATAAAATGCGATGCAGGAAATAATGATGGACCATGCACTGCGCACGATCTCGTACATAGCGGACATTGGCGATTTGTTGGTCATCATGGCTCGTAGGGGCTCCACAATTCGAAACGTCGGTCCAACAGGTCAAAAGAAGACGCAGACGAAAATATGCTGTCACGTGTTTGAATCTGATGAGGTTGGTTGGCCTGTCTGTCTTCAATATGAACATTTGTTATGTTGCCGCTATGTTCTGGCTTTGGCTGTTGGTTTCGTTTTATGTTTGTTAGAGTGCTCGTATGAACAAAAACATTTGTACTCTAAGTCATTTGTTTTGCAATTAATTGAGTAATATATAAGTAATTGTGTTTTGCAATCAGCAATTGCATTTTAGCAGTTTGCGTTGTTAATTTAGCTGTAATTTGCTCGCCCACTTTTTGACAACATTTCTTCTCACACGACTGTAAAGTATGAGTTAAAAGGCATTAAGTGGAAAAATTTTTACAGAGAAACTACTAATTTGTTCCAAACTGATGAACTGATGTTATTCATGAAAATCAATAAATTTAATAAAATTCTGAACCAGGCGCAACTGATAGCTCAGTCAATAGGACAGGCATTCCAGGTATCGTATGTTGAATTTTTGAAAGCAAATGGAATCGACGAGGGAACGAACATGATGAAGAATGTTGATTACCAGGATGTGTTGAATCAGCAGGAAGTCTATGGAGAGGAGTTGTACATGTTCTCTAACAAGGATATGCAAAGAGAGGTTGACCAGAAATTCTGCTTTTACTGTTGTGCACCTGAAATTGTTTTAAGATGCGAGTGCCGGTCAAATTGTCAAAACATTTTTGCAGTTCAAGCTTGCCTACAATCATATTGGTATTTTCTTTTGATTATTAAATTTTAAATATAAAATATCCGATGATCTAATACGGAATTTATGAAATCAGGTTATACTTACCAAGTCTAAGGGAGAGCCTCTGGGTGTGGTCATAGTTGAATCAGGGTGGGGGAGCATGGTGCCGACTGTGGTGCTGGCCAACATGTTACCTACTGGGCCTGCTGCTAGGTGCAATTCTTTAAACATTGGAGACCAGATCATATCCATCAATGGCATTTCACTTGTTGGTCTGCCTCTCTCCACCTGCCAGAGTTACATCAAGGTACGCCTGACGTGATCTGTTGTTGATCCAGTTAAATGATTATTTATATTACTTTATTTTACAATTTTCTCTTGGTAAGATCTGGTTTTCGTGAACGTTGAACTTTGCATGCTATCGTTCGTAACAGGCAGCTAAGCATCGTTCCACCGTAAAGTTGGCTGTCGTGTCGTGTCCACCTGTTGTTGAAGTTCTCATCAAAAGACCGGATATCAAGTATCAGCTGGGCTTCAGTGTTCAAGATGGAGTCGTTAGTTTTGCCGTTATCAGATTAAATGTTTATTTGCACATTCTGCTATGACATTTACCTGTTGAATTTCGCATAAAGATTTGTAGTCTTCTGAGAGGAGGCATAGCGGAGAGAGGTGGGGTGAGGGTGGGTCACCGAATTATTGAAATCAATGGACAGAGTGTTGTGGCAGTGCCCCATGAAAAAATTGTAAACACGTTAGCCCGGTCGGCCGGAGAGGTCAGTATTTTAGATGATTAGAAAATTAGAATAGCATCATTTAGTCATGTCAATTAACACCTATTTGAAATATATCAATAACCGTTTCAATGTCTATTCAAACTATTTAATTGCAGCAAATGTTTATTAATCAAACAATACGGTTTTATATTACTTAAGCTAATTATACGTGGCAATGATTGATCCCTTTGCACTGTCTAACTTGATGTTGTTGCTTCTGTTGTCAAGTATAGGAATAACATTTTTAATAATTAATTAAATTATTTGCATGCCGTTATGATTCATTCTTCATTCGTGTCCAACGGCGCAGAATTTTATAGCGTTTTAGGCCGGGAGGGGCAAAAGAAAAATTGTCTTAAAGCTTATCTAGGGCTGTAACTTTTTTCTTGTGAACTATTAAGGAATTTGAAAATTGCCTTCTTAGCTAAAATATAACTTCACTCATATTTGCAAGTGTTTTTTTATTCGTTAGAAACTAGACTGACAGACAGCTGTAAGAAAAATTGTAGTAAGGAGGCAGAAATGCCTCGCCCCTCCATGTCGGCGCCAGTGCATGCACCTGTATGCCTTTTTGTATTTTCCGAATTGTTAATTTATTGAATATCTTAACCATTTTTACAGATTCACATGAAAACAATGCCTACATCGATTTTTCGACTGCTAACTGGCCAAATAATACCTCATTATATTTAGACATTTACAACACGAAACTCAACAGTTCCATTGATGCATGGTTGCATTTGTCTTGCAATTTTGTTCAATTTTAAAATTTATAAATATTATTTATTTACAATATACAAATATATGTATATTTGATTTTGTTGTTTTCTTAATTAGTATTATTTTCTTAATCTTATAACTTGTTGAAAGAGTTTTTTTAGTTATTTTTATGACTTATTTTTAATTGGTGGCTATTATTGGACAATGGTGTAAAAGTTTGTTTTACATTTTACTTGAATTAAATTTATTTAATTGAGCATATACTGTTTAACTTAATGGAACATTTTCATTCCTTTCATTAACTATAAAAAACTGATGAATATGTATAATTATATATATATATATATATATATATATATATATATATATATATATATATATATATGTGTGTGTGTGTGTGTGTGTGTGTGTGTGTATGTGTGTGTGGTGTGTGTATACATTGATATATAATCATACTTGTACCAGAGAAATTACATAAAACACTTTTTTGAGCAGTTATCGTCATCATGGTATATTATTGTGCATTGTGTTTTTTGTTTTTGTGATGTAGCCATAGTGTATTATACTTTTCAATATATTTAATTTCACGTGTTAGTAGAGCTTAACGTTACTTATTTGCTTGAGTTAAGTGGCGTTTCAATTTATTTATTTGAATGTCGCTAACTTTAACGTTGATTTCATATTTATTAGATTTCTTACTTTTAACATGATCTGTTTCTTCAATTAGTTAGAACTTTCTGTTAAATAATCCGTGAAGTTGTAATAATTTCTCTAAATGAACATACACAGATACCCCACAATTGAACGTACAATAACTTACAATTGACCTCGTCACATCTGCTATCGTTCATTTGTTTGCATCAATTCCTCCATCACATCATCCTATCAATTAATTAATTAATTAATTAATGCTAATTAACACTGGTTGTGGATGCTTCAGGTTTTGTGATTGTGCTGTGCTTTCATTTATTAACATCAGTCACCGTTATAATTCGAAATTCTTATTTGTCTAACCAATACATTAAACAAAGCAACATCTTTATCGTTCAGTCGGTCTCTGTGCATTCTGGTTGGCATTACGTTTGATTCTTTGAAGATAGATATAACGTTTTTAAGCATTATAACTTCCTATGATTCATTATAAATTACATTACATTATAATACAATACAAAATGCCTTGCACTTCATGGTGTGATCCTTCAAATATTCTTATTTGCACATAAATTTTTACATATTTTACAGAAAATGTATACTGAATATTTTTCTATACCATATTTTCCTTTTAGCTAGCTTTACCTATTCGATACTTAATTGAGTAATTTGTGTTTGTATCTAACGATAATATTGTAATAAATTGTGTAATGTGGATTTCACGCTATTTTTATACAAAAAACGAAATTATTTCTATAATATATTTGACTAAAAATTATAAAATCGATTAAATCAAAAAATAAATTTCTTCTGGAAGTAGGATCGACTAACATTGAAATAATAAGGAAGCATCATAATTAGAGCTTGTAATGTTTCACTCTGATTAGTCATAAATATATTATTTCAATTGTTAGTGCCAAAGAACAAATCTCTATTTGAACGTGCAACAAAAACGGTACTTGGTGGTAAATCCAGACAAAACAACAACAATCACCTAGCAGCACGAACATGCAAAGGAAGATAGCTAACACATTGTCTATTTGAATGATATAAACTTCAGTTTGATGCATCATAAATAATACAAATAGACTGCATTAAGATGATAATCGTTCCTTAAAGAATTCTTCTATAGAGTCGGTATTCCACTTGTCGACGCCTAACACCTCAACAGTTTCTCGGTTCTCATTCATGAGTTTAACTGTAGGGTCAGCCCCCCTCACGTACCTTATCTCGAGGCCGGGGAACTGTTTGGGCTTGTCACTTTTGATGAAGGCTGGTGATGTTATTTAGTAGTGAAGTTGGATATATTAACAACTTAATTAGGATTTGTATTGTATCAATAATTATTAAATTGAGATTTATAATGCTGGATCAATGCTAACCTTCAACTTGCGGATACCGACCCAATTTTCATTGACATACACTAAGTTCAGCAAATGGGTAGGACTACAAAAATATAAAATAATAACATTGTTCTGAAAATAATTATTAAACAGTAAGAATATAAAAAGCTGTTAAAATCCACTTTAAAAAGTTTTAGAATAGATTATTAATTTTATTCCATGTAATTTCTAAATTGAAAAAATTCAACTAATATTTTAAGTAAGTTTATTATTTCCAGTGAATAGATTAGATAGGAAATCTATTAAATATAAATCATATGTGCATTTGCTTCAAAGATATTTCTGTTACCAAATTATTTACCGGTTTTTGAGGTAACTCATCTTCGGCTGCACAACAACTATTACAATCTTCAACGAGGAAATCTAATCTGTATCTAGGCAGGTCTTTGCAAGATCTGCAAGTGAGATCTTTTGTGAAGCCAGCACTCAAACAGTGATCAAAATCAATTGTCTGACACCATGTAACTACTGCCATCTACAGGAATAAATTATACATTACAATTGCATTACAGTTACTCATTTATTAAATGGTTTAAACCTTTATCACTTAATTAACAATACAATAATATGATGACATGAACAGTAGCAGATAAATAAAATTGAGGCTTAATTTTGATTTTTTGATTAAGATTCTATTGAGATAAAAAAAACAGAACTTAAGGCCAGGTCCAACTTTAGCTGAACCTTTTTTAGTTTTTTGGAATAGTAAAAAAAACTAAAATGCATCACAAATATGTACTATCTGACCTTACTTATACTTATAAAATTTAATTTGTTACATTTAATAATTAAATTTTTTTAAAAATAAAATTAAAATATAATCAAAATTTTCCAAGATAAGCACAATAAAATAAAATAATAATTGTTTTGTTAAATTTTAAATTATTAAAATTAAATATATGAAAAATAAAAAAATTGTGAAAAAATTTATAAAATCATAAATAACTAACACATAACGTAATAGCAGGCGACAAAATTTGAGCTTTCAACTCCATTTTGACTGGGGACAACGTCCCTAGCCGATACGAAAGTTTAAATTAAATGAACAAAGACGACAGATCATCCAAAACAAAAAACAAGGCTGATTAAAAGTGAATTATTTTAAAGGAAATGAGTCAATTTCGGTTAACCAAAAATCCAATAACTACATCTCTAATAAACCAATTGATCAACATATACAAAGAATATACAATATTCAATGAATAAAACTATTGAAACATTTAGATAGCAAGTAACATAAATTAGATTAACAAAGTATATGATAACATCTATACATGAATTTGATTATATACAAAAAATAAAATGGTGTTTGATGGGATATGAGGGTATTTGATGACTAATTATTGCAGGAGACGTCAATCCTCTTCTTATATGTTGCGGGCAAAAATTCTTTTTGATTAAGAATTTCAAACAGTTTTTTTTATATTAAAATACCCCTCCTTTCCTCTTAATGTGGAAGTAACTGTCTCTTCTCACTTCTGTAGACGTCCCCGCAAGTAGTAGTAGTAGGAGTAGTAAAAACTTAAATGACAAAAGTTACAAGCTATATATATAAGTGAATTAAGGCTTTTTAAGTATATGATTCATTATAAGATTCTAAGTATGTAGATTAATATTTCACTAATTCTCTAAAGCCAAAGATTTTGTAATACATCAAAATGTCTTTGTTTAAAAAAACGCCTGCTTAAAGCTTGCTTTTAAAGAGATTTTGTAATATCGTCTCTGTTGTTATGTCTGTTTTATAGTAATAGTAATTATAAATTAAGTGATCGAATGTGAATGTTTAACTGCGAAGATTTCAATTTCGGTTTAACAGCCTACAATGGTTTCATTAAAAAAATTAATCTGTTTGCCCACAGCACATCACAGGGCTTGTTATTCCACTTTGTCCGCCAGGTGTATGATTACCATTACTTCCAGTGCCACCAACAATGCCAGCAATGATGGAATTCGACGGCATGTTCACTTCAGCCCTGCACCACAACCCGCAAGTAGTAGTAGGAGTGGTGAAAACTTAAATGACAAAAGTTACTTGTTAGAGTGCTTGTTAAGGAATGTTTTATTCAAAAATGGTCGGTTTTGATTCAAATATTTTTAAATATTTCTGATTTCAGATAAAATTAGTTTTTTTCTAGAATGGATTTTGGACATTTAGTTTTATTTTGACTTGAGTTGCAATTTAAAAACATCTTTCTTGTTATAAGATTTTTAGCTATTGAGTCATTGAGAAAACATTCTTCATGTCTAGGATTTTTAGGATTCAAGTACTTGCCTTGTGGCATAAATGCTTTAAAAATAAATTTAAAGCATCTTAAAATTTTAATTAATTTTAATTCTAATGTAATTTTTTTGAAGCACTACAAAAACAGAGGATGACTAGGCTAGGGTGTTACAAGTTTTTTTTACCTATGTTTTTTTATGTGAAAATGTGATAATCTAAATTTTTTTCTCTTCAAATTTATAGGTTAGCATAGCAGATTATTATTAAATTAATTTTTTAAAATATTAACAGAACATTGCATTGCCATAGCCAAACCAAATGGTTTTCCAATGCAAAGTATGTCAACTTTACATGCGGTTTGAATTCAACTAAATACACATGACAAATCCGTCCATAATTTTGTTCCTAGGCATCAAATATGAAGAAAATTCAGATAAAAAGATTGATATAAGAGCAGAAAATTTCTTTTCGATGTCTACATTAAAAAATGATTTAAAGAGGTACTTGAATGTACCAGATTTGTTTGAAGTTTTCACGCAAAAGAGGTGACTAGTTTAATTTTTTGACTGAATTAATTTCATGACAACTATTAATTGTTTTTTCAAAGGGAGTTTGGAGGAATTGTGTTGTTTTGTTTTCAAAAAGATGTTCAAAATTTATTATCAAGATATTTCAAAAATGCAAAAATAAACAAGCTACACATTTCTGAATACAAGTTAATTGTTTTCGGTTTTATTCAGTTTTGATCGTGTAATAAAAATTTGCATGTAAATTTCTTCAGAGTAATATCTGTAGGCAAAATGACAAAACAGGAAGGAGTGGATGAGATGACCATTGAACAAAACCAGATCAATAACAATGTAATGGTGAGTTAGTCTAAATGTGATTCTCAAATGAATCAAATGCATTCCAGTGCAATGGTTTATGGCCATCACTGAGAGCCTTGATAATTTAAACATGATCATTTACTAGTCTACCCTGGTGAGGCAGCCATCAAAGAACAAACAGAAAATGCATGGCAACTACACTAATCTTGCCGTCAAATTCAAAGTAACACAATCCTCCAAAGTTGCATTCAACTGCACATTAAACAATGTGACTGTTTGGCCTACAACAAGTAAGCTAATTTTTTTGTTGTTGACTAGCTTTTGTTTTTATCAACAGTCTTTTCATTTTTATGAAACTTTTTTGCTACTTTATTTTTATATTTTAAAATATGAATTATTTTTGAAACATCATTTACCAAGCCTAGAAAATATTAAAATTAACTTTAACACATTCTGCCACCTTGTTGATTTTTGATTGCAAGCCAAATGGGATGCCTTGGAAATGTTTTTCATTCATAAGATGTCAGCCATTTTGGGTGATCACAAGTACAGTAGCCGAATAAGAAACTTGCTAGACAAACAAGTTTTAGTGAAACCAGAGCAAGCACACCCTGAGCCGCAGGTATGCACAACATGCATTATTTAACAATGATGTTGATCGAATTCAATTGTTAATCATTGTTTTTATTAATGAATCAAATATTTTGTCTAACGCCATTTTGTTTTATTCAACTTCTTTTCTGCTTTTTTCTTCTCCATATATTGAGAATATGCTTAAGTACATGATAAAAATTTTAAATTAAGCTGACAACTTTGTTTTTATTTTTTAAACAACCAGTGTTATACTCTAAACTGTTGTTAACTATGGCTTTGAAGCTATTAATTACAAGACTAACATTTTAATTCCTTTGATTCAGGCTTTGCCAAAGGAGGTTTGCAGCTTATTGAAGGTTCCAGAAAGTGATACATCAAATATTTTAAGCCACGTTTTTTGTACTAAGCTCATCATACCAAAATTGTTTTATGATGGAAATAGAACTTTAACATATAATAGAATGTGCAACAGAAAATCTCTTGGGCCAGATTTTGGAACATACGCTAAAGAGAACATCCATAATACAGATGAACAGACAATCAACTGTGATCAACAAAAGTCATTGATAATTATAGAAGCGGCCTTGCCGACTTTTTTTCAAGAAACCGTTAATTATTTTAATTTAATGTAGATTGAATTCTTGATAACGTAAGTTATGTTTGGTAAAAATCTTGTTTCATTTGTAATCACATACATTTAATGTTTGCTAAGTAAATAATGTATCGTGACTCGTGATAACACAAGGTCTTAAATTTAATTGATGAAATTTAAGTAGGACAACCGTATTGAAGTGAAGATGGCGATAATTAGTTTCCTCTGCGCTTCTGTTTAAGCGCGTAAATTATGCTCATACATTGGCTCTAAGTGCTGATGGAATTCACAAATTTTGCGCAAATAACTACACAGAATTGCGGTTTGTGTACTGTATACAGATTAATAAAATTCATAAAAATTCTCACATTTCAGGATCAATGAAAGAAGTTGTATTATGTTTGGTTGAACAGTCATGAATATTGTCATGAGGTGACATCAATATATAAAGTTCTCAATAAGTTGAAATAAATATTGTCAATGGAGCTGTGGGTTTAAACAATAAGAACTGATTTTGAGAATGTTAAAGTAGAAGTTGAAGCAATTCATTTGGCTGGCTGGCCAGAATCCATTTCAGAGCAAGTTGTAACGCTGAGGACGTTTTTTGCCTCTTTCGGCTCCCATGTCGCTGAAGACGTGCTTGAATGTTCCTGTGAAGAGCTTGGCATCAGTCAATCTGTCGACGGCGCCGATCGTAACGTCTGGTGGCTTTTTGTGTGATTGTTTTTATGTGGTTAGTGTCGTTTGTGGTAATAATCATCTTATTGCATGTTGACATCTTTTGGCATTTTTATATAGATCGCCATATAATTATTAAACTTTGCAAGACATTCATGGTGCCATTAAACTTTGTTTTGTACTAACTGGTATGTTTTTGAAGACTGGCACGGCCACGCTGAGTTTGAATTTGAGGTGGGCTAGAGCATGTTTCTTATCCAGCCATGTGTCATC
This sequence comes from Helobdella robusta, assembly GCF_000326865.2. Lineage (NCBI taxonomy): Eukaryota > Metazoa > Annelida > Clitellata > Rhynchobdellida > Glossiphoniidae > Helobdella > Helobdella robusta. The sequence goes on from NW_008705254.1 coordinate 2,044,420, forward strand.
CACGTATTTCACAGTCAGCAAGTCAAGCAGAAGTAGGAAATCTTTGAAAGTTACTACGCTTCAATATATAAATTCAAAGCAAGTTATTTATATTTATCAATAGTGTTTTATTTGTCTTTATTATAAGACTTTATTATTGAGTCAATTATGTAGTTCAAAATGCAAACGGAGAGAAGTTGGCGTTACATTAAATTATATTTATCTGCCGTCATAAATAGAAGACTGAAGAACAAATTCTTACTTGGTTCCTTTTTTTTTGATTTTATAGAAAGACACGTCAATGTGCGTTTGGTTCATGTGCTTGCCGATCACAGCAGCATCGGTACACCAGTGCTTCAGTTCGGTGAGTGAAATCACGTTCCTTCTGTTTGAGAACTTGTGGAAAGTTTCGTGCAAGACATCATTCAGGTTTTCGAGGTTGGCTTCGAGAACGTCACTGCTATCGCCACATTGTTTCACGTTCTGTCCTGTCATTTCGCCCATCGTTCAACGGGGACAAGGACTTTCGATTGCGAAACAGCTGATCAACCAGCAACAAATTTCTGTCAAGTTGCGAATGCACTCTATTAAAAAATGGCCTTATAATATTTTTGAAAGTACGCTCCCAATAATTTTCCAACAATAAATTTGATGAAAAAATGCAACACAAAACCACGTACATGTTAAGAGGCGCGATGTTACAGAGGTTGGTGATGTTTTAGCCTTAACTATAACTTTTGTGTTGAGAGAAAAAATTTGATGTTGGCTTAAAGCAGCCGAAGATATTTAATGCTAGCCACAAAATAGTTGTTTTGGTGTTCAATAAATAAATTTGCTTATTATGTCAACGAGACGTCATCTGTTTTTGCATTTGCAAGGCGCTAAGTATTTTGGTATGCAATTGAAAATTTATTTTGTCTGTTCATGTTTTCATAAACGTACCTACTGCTTAATTTATAAATAACGCCGCTCTGGATTTTTCCATTAAAAAATTGTATTTTTAAGTGGTATTAGTCGAATTTTGTTTAAGTGATGGTAATGGATCAGTTAATAATCTAAATGACCTCATCCGTTTTATCTATCGCGTCATCGATAATGATTCAATTCAGACAGTGGCGGATCTAGCTGGCCGGGGGAGGCCAGTGCATCCCTCGTTGTGAATCGTATTTGTTAAAGTCATTATTTCAACGAAACAGTATTGTTTTGAAGAAAAAAAAGACATTATAAGGCCAAAAAATGAAAAAGAAGGTCGTCAGTCAGATTTCGACTACATTACCACAAATGTTGGCACCCCCGTGATAATATATCGGTTCTTTCGATCAACAATTAAACATTTAAACACTTAGAAATCCCCCCTCTCAGTTTGCTTGTTGACGATGCGGACTGAGTTAATTTGGTCGCCATCATCTTCGTCTCGAAGTACTGTACATAAAGATAAAAGCTGTAAGTAGCTGCACACACATCAAATAACGTACGTTGTCGAACTGGTGAATTATAATTATGCGTGCGCGTCTGTTTGAGTGGTTGGATGAATTATTGCCAACGTCGTCATCGTCGTCATCATCAAAAGTTATAATTTGCAATAACGTCAGATCAGAAACATCAATGCAACCAGCAAACAGTCAACAAGTAATTAGAGCAATAGAACTATCAGGACAGTTTTGTCTTTCAAATAAAACATCAATCAAAGGACGATCAAAAGATAATAGTCACAAATGTATATCTATGTATATAATGTATGTCTATGTATGTATATAGACCTACAGGCAACATACATTTAGTAAGGGTGTCAATGAAACTGCAACTCGTGATGGAAGTAGTGGCAACTTTATCGTCGCCACAAACGCTAGGGTGATGTTAATAGCTGCCATCTCTTACTTGTTTTTTCATCGTTAGCACACCATTCCACGCCACAAGTTGTACAACATTGACGTAATCATTTCAAACTTAACATTACACCACGGTAGTCCTATAGAATTTATTCAATTGAAATTCTATCATGCTGTTGTCATCACCATCATCACCGTCATCATCATTGTTACTGAACTGAAATCATCATATCCATGATTTTATATCCACTCTACAATAAACGACGCGATTAACTATGAAACCACCGGCGTATTGTACAGTGCGGGAAGAAAGTATCTGCTTAGTTTCTCTGTCTGTCCAGCATACTGTATCTGCTCTGCAGCCATCGACTGTTGCTGGGTGATCTTGCTAGAGTGAAATGGTGTCGTGATGTCGTGGTGTCGTTGGAGCAACTTCTATTTTCTAAAAAATAAAACTCACAAAAATTTTAAATGTTATTTCCAAAGACTGATAAAAAACATCGTCAAGATTTAAAAAAATGAAATGTGAAAACTGTTCGTGCGTTGTAGCGAGTTGAAAAAATGCATCGAAACATTTGAAACAATTGAACGCTTTATAACAAAATATTGTAGAAATGATTAAAATTGTAAATTATAAGATTCCATCATCATTTACAATGCGATAATAAACTCGCGATGGAAATCAGTTGAAAACTTGGGATGCATATATCCTATTTACTAAAAAGTTATAAATTTTAAGTTAATTTTTCACGAGCCAAAAGTTATAAAATTTAAAAATATTTAAAAATATTGCAAATCCAACTGGTATGGCATGGCAACATGATAACATGCAAACAACGTTTGCAGAGGTGCTTAGGTGACGAAAAGTTGAATACTGTTGAATCAATGTTTTGTTACTTCAAATATTGTTTCTTTAAAAACGGCTGTTTTAAATACTGTTAGTTAAGTTTAAATACTGTAACATTGCTCAAATACTGTCACAAAATACTGGGGAATTGAAATTGAAAGATCAAAATACTGACAATATCAATAAATTACTATGTACTTAGGTCTGTACCTTTTTATATTTAATTTCACGACTAATATTTAATCATTTTAATAAGTTATGAAATAAAATGATCAATAAATAATAAATTTATTAAATGCAGTTTATAGATTGAAATAAATAAAAGTGAAAAAAAACCTCAATTAACTGATCAAATGAATAGTTGTTAATGAGTGAATTAATTAATTGATTAATTAATTAATTAGTTTGTTTAATTATCAGTTGGATGGTTGTGCATGGTTTCGACGTGTCTTCGCAGGTCCACTTTACGTTGGAACGATTTGGAGCACTGGAGGCAGGTAAATGGTTTGAAACCTGACGGGTAACATTCATTCATTCTTTAATTCATCCATCAATTCATTTGTTTGTTCGTTCGTTCGTTTGTTCATCCATTTATAAATTAATTAATTCATTCGTTCATTCATTCATTCATTTGCGTAATTGGTCACCCACAACTCAGTAGTAACGGTAGAACCATAGAAATAAGTTTACGACCAGTGTAGAAAAACAAGGAACAAGACAAGCATCATTATTGATCACTAACTTAAACAAAAATCGTTTTAGCGCTTGACCTGCGCGGTGGTGTAGCGGTGAAGTGCATGGCACAACTGTTGCAGTGACCAGGTTCGATTGTAAAGAGAACCCCGCCTACCTACTACATGCAGTTTGTGTGATGCGTTCTTTCACGTGTATTTACTTTACACGCACTGCGTCATTGTAATAATAATAATAATAATTAACAGCAATAATAAAGTCAAACCAGAGTGCTTTCTGCTGTGTGTGATGAGGTTGGATGACTGACTGAAGGCCTTACCACACTGACCACAGACGTACGGCTTCTCACCTGTGTTGCAGAAGAAGTTGCCTCATAATAATGCAACGCAGTGGCGTGATGATGAAGATGGTGGAAGCGCCTGCCCGCTGTGACCGTGTTCAAATACAGATCCATCCCGGTGTATCACATTCAAATGCGTGTCACGCATACATTCATTTACATATTCACGCATATACACGTGCGGTGCGTGTAACGTTTCAATTCACTTTTGAAAAAAATGAAGGAAAGAATTGTAAAAAAACCTATCAGAAAAAACATTTCTTTAATTTTTGTTATTTATTTGTAAAATTTTGTGTTTATTGGTTTAATTTGTTCATTATTTCAAATGTTATTTATTTGTAAAATTTTGTGTTTATTGGTTTAATTTGTTCATTATTTCAAGTGTTTTACATGTGATGGGGATGTTCATAGCGTTTGTGTAAGTGATGTTTGTTCAAGTGCCTTCATCTTCATCGGCTTTATCGTCATCACCTCAAAGACTGTAAATCTCATGTCATATAGATCATCAAAGCCGAAAATAACAACAACTTAATTAGCAACAACCAAGTAACAAAAAGTTGACAAGCAGAAGTAGATAAAGACTTATCATAGCTACAACAACATTAATAACGAAAATAATAAATATCAATAAAAAAAACGGCAATAAAACAATAAGAATAAAAAGAAGAGCAACCGCTATAAATAAACAAACATGAAAAATAATAATATCAATAGACTGCAATTATTTGTTATTCAGTTGACATTTTACGTTTTAATCAGCGTTTGATCGTAGTTTTGTTTGTATTGAGGCTGATTGAAGCTGGTTCGTTTTTATATATACACATATTTATTTGCGAGATTGTGTGTGTGTGTGTGTGTGTGTGTGTTTGGATTGCAAGTGAAGTGCTTATGTGTGAATGTTTGTTGTGTGTGTTTGTGTATGTGTTTATGTAAAACTAAGTGTTGTTTTTGAATCATGGTCACATGCTACGTCTGATCTAATAATCGTGATAATCGGGGTAGAATTAATATCCTTTCTTGATGCGCTGCTCTGTTAATTTTGTTATTTTCAATTTTATTAATTTGTTGTCATCGTTAGTAATTTAAAAAATCAACCATTTAATTTTGTGGCAACTCAGAAAATATCGATTTTTGACTGATTTTGTTGTCAACAGCCCTCCTCTCAGATGCAATTTCTTGAAAAAAAAACTCAAAATCCTGCTGAGGTTAACAAAACTCGATAAATGACCGGTCATTTTTTTCAGTCTAACAAAATCAAAGCAGTGACGCGATTTTTGCAATATCGTCGGCTTACAGTAGCCTATTCTTTTTTAATAATCAACTGCAGTATTCCAAGCTCCTACAAAATCATCCAACATCATGTGTACTCTACAGATTGACTTTTAAGAGACCTTCAATAATTTTATTTAACCAACGTTAAAGCTAACTTTAGTTTTAGCAGTCCTTCAATGAATATTTAGAAACTTTTTAACACACTGCCAGAGGAAATTGTGTCATGTAATAATCTATCTTGGATATTTTAAAACACAAATAATAATTTCTTTCGATAATAATAAGTGTTTTTTATCGTTTACATTTTAATTATATATGTTCCTCTTCCAAAAGTGCGTGTGATGCTTCAGCCTTCATTGAAAATTTTGAATTTAAATGTTTGATCGTTAACCTGCTTGTTGTTTGTTTGTTTGGTTGTTTGTTTATTTGTTTGTTAGCTTGTTAAAACAGTTGATGGTGTTTGCAGTGACTGGTGCGATAAAATAATTTCACGTAATGAAAATGGATCCTTAATGCACTCTCTTCTGAAGTGGAACATCAGCATCTAATCAACATTCAACTAATTTGCACGTATGTATCGAGCACAATTGAATTGAAACATTCATCTTTTAAGCGATGTGAGTGCATGTGTGTGTGTTGTATGCATATGTGTGTATGTGTGTACGTTTGTGTGTGTCCATGTGTGTATGAATGTGTGTGGGTGCTTTTAAAAAGAATTCGAGAATGGTTCGTTTAGACATTTATTTGTATTGTATTCACATATTGGCTAACATGTTGACATGTTTAGAGAGTTATTATTGTGGACGTGTAATTTAGTCAGTATGACTGAAAGAAGTGTGTTACGGTGATAACACAGCAAAATAAATGGAAGTCTATTGTAATCTCATTCATCATCACCATATCAAAATTGTGCGTGATGACTTGTCATGATTTTATATCGCCATTATTTTCTTCGAAACACGAACGCAAAATTAGTTAAAATATTTACGTTAATAATTTTGTCGTTTTCAACATAATTAATGTCATCCTATTCAAGGGCCGTATTTTCGATTAAAATAGTTCACAGACACGCATAAACATTCACATACACGTTCGCGTACACATACATGTGCACGTACACATGCACACATGGCAGTTGATAGCTTGAAAGGCTGCTATGGAAGCATTTTGACTGAAAGCTAAAAAAAAATTAAAATGACTCTTTTTGTCAAAAAAATTTCACCTAAAAACTACACTCAGTAAAAAAATAGTTCAAAAGTTCAAAAGAAGTTAATATTTTTGAATAGAACATCGTTAAGAAATCGTCGTTAATGAGGTAGTGTTTGAAATATGATCCAAAGATATTAGTTGATCATTGTTTCAAAAATAGGACATTATTGAATGAGCCAGCGCACATTAATAAATGAAAATGTTTTCAATTCTTATTGGGAAGGAGAACACAGAAAAATATACGTTGGTGCTTTTAATCTGATGGCGGGCGTCCTGACATGTTACGCTGATGTGTAGGTACCATTCAATAGATGTGTTTGTTTGTTTGTGTGTGTTTGTTTGTATGTGTTTGTTTGTGTTTGTTTGCTTGTGTGTTTTTGTGTCTGTGCCGTCTGTATATCAATAAACATTATAAACATATTTGATACTAATATTATTAATAATAATTATTTTTGTGATAAATTATAATAATAATATTTATTTATTGTTATTATAACAGTGATAATTGCAATAATTAAAATATACCACAAACAATTAAATATATCTGGCAAAGTCGAACACGGATTTATAAATGTAACTAAATAAATTAATATATATATATATATATATATATATATATATATATATATACATATATATACATATATATATATATATATATATATATATACAAAACAAAGAAGTATAAACAAAATCACATATACATTACTACACTATACAGTGCTTGCATGCACACTGGTACAGATGTTAAAACCATCAATGAATGTGCGATAGTGAACCTGCAGCTGGCCTACCTCTTGAACGAACACTGACATCCAAATTATGATGATTAATAAAAATACATGATGACAAATAACACGGACAGATGAACAACGAACAAGTACAAACAAGCAAACAAAACAAAGAGGTATGAACAAAATCACATGTTTATATTACTACGTCTAACATTACGTACGTGCGCATGTGTGTCTCTGTAGCTAGCCATCACCAAACTAACCATTTTAAATAACGGCTATTTATCGCATGACGTCACACGCATCCCAATGTCACGTGTTCATACACACACACACACACACACACACACACCACACACATGCACACATACATGCACACAAATAAATACACACATATACATATGAATATACATATTCGTATATTATATAATAATGTTACGTTATCCTTAGTTCGGCGCACTGGTGTATCTCTTTTGTGTACTCTAATCATGATAGAATGCATGCATGTAGGCACATTAACGTGGCTTGGATGGCTGAATAGTATTTCGACATACGTCCAGAAACATACGTTTCATGCTGTCTATTCTTATTTTTGCGAACACATAGAAACCAGCAAACAGGTCCCACACATTTCAACGACCTCAACTATTTTGTACTTCAATAAATTATTGACATGATTGCTTGTTTATGATATTTTTCTTGCATCTTAGTACTGAGAGCTCATGTGCATTTGTTGCTTGATCCTTAATACTTGTCATGTAGCTGCGCCTAATTACTCTCATACTTAGCTAACTAACCCAGACCGTAGAAACTTGTTTATCTTAAAGAACAACTTAACCTGTTTGCAAAAGTGTATGATGACCGGTCAATATAGAAATAAATTATAAAATATAAACATTTCTTCCCGTTTTTTAGGTTACAAACACATCACACAACACACACACACGCATACACACACAAACACACACACAAACACATACACATGCATACTTATACACATAAAACTTGAGCAGTTATGTTTGCCTTTCTGCTTGTTGGTAAACAGTTGCAATTTGTGATTGTATGTTGATAAAACTCCAGGGGACAAGTAATGCGATGCGTGAATGCACACGTGTTTGCGAATGTCTGTATATACGTTTGTATGTTTGTATTTTTTATTTGTTTCTTGTCGTTGTATGAGCTGATGAGATTTTTGTATTAAGTGTCTTTCTATTCTATAAAATGTTATGATAAACTTCTACGATATTTGTTAAACCTCTGTTGTTAAATGAACTTGTAAAAAGCAATCAACTGCCCGATTTAGTTACGCAACAATAATTTCCAAGCACTATTCAACTGTTTCATAAACTATTCCATTGTTCCACACACTATTCCATTGGTCACTACTCTGTCATTTAGGCAGGATATAGCTAGCTATGTGACGTAAAGAACAACCTTTAAAAAATATTTTAACTTGTACCACGTTTATAAGTTCGGGTAATTTTCATTACCTTTTTAGTATGAATAGGGTCTGCTGATAAATTTTGAATTATTATTATTGCCTTCTGGCTGCTCGCTTACGAACATTAACTTGCTTAAGTTTTAAAAGGGCTATACGAAGATTAAAAAATGGCATGAAGATGGTGCAAAACTTGAAGACAGTACAGTAAAATACAGTTCCTCTTACAAACACACACACACACACACACACACACACACACACACACACACACACACACACACACACACACACACACACAAACAAACAAACAAACACGTATCGGATAGCAACCACAACGAACACAATAACGATGATTCGGTTAATAATTATACTGGCACATCCTGCTTGACCAGTCCACAAAATTTTGTTTAGACTAATTGAAATTATTTAATAATTATTGTTGTCTGTTGAAAAATAAATACCATTTAATGATCTTATTTGTTCATATTCACAGTCTTTGGTATGCTTTTCAGACAATGCAAATAAAAATAAATGCTGAAAAAGTTAGTCAACTTTGCTAATTAATAGTTTAACATTTTTCGAATCATTGATAATTTTCATGTATGTATGTATATATTATATTTGAGTTTCATGCTTCGTTCCTCTTCAATTAATTTTTTGTACACGCTTCATTGACTTTTGTTTGTTCAGTTTCATTGCTATTTGATGCCATTTGGTATGTATGCGATCCGTAGGCGATCCGTAGGCTATGTGTGTGTGTGTGTGTGTGTGTGTGTGTGTGTGTGTGTGTGTGTTTGTATGCGATCTGTTTGTTGACTGTGCCCACATATGTGTGTGTGTGTGTGTGCGTGCGTCTATATTTATGATTGCATGTGCGATATTAAAAGTAAATGTGCGTTGTGACTTGTAGGTCCCTAAATACACATTTGCAGTTTTCAGATGAGTGACAGTTGTTCGCTTTACGATAGCGAATGTTTTGAATCGGAGTCAGAGTGAGGTTAAGACAGCCAAGTAACGAGAACAGAAATGCCAATGAGACTTTTGCATACGAAAACCTGGACATTTATTAGACAAATAAACCTTTAAAAGTTCTATAATGAAGATTGTTTAATTTTGACCTTTACAATGATAATGAAAATGTTGATTACATTTCAAAGTAATGTTCACAATGATGATTGAACTGAAGATTACGATGATAATTACACTGATGATCACAATGACGACGATCACAATGTTTATTACAATGATGATTACAATTAGCGAAGCTAGGGGAAGGAAGCCATGTCTTTATGTCTTTGCACAGAAAAAGCACTATTTTATATTAAAAAAAGGTCGCCAACCTAATTTTGGCAGCACTACCACAAATCTTGATCCCGTCATAATTTGAAAAAAATTTCAAAATTTAAACATTTTCAAGAGTTCTGCGTTTTCCGTCATAGTTGTCTAGATCCGCCACTGATAGCAATGATGATAGCAATGATGATAGCAATGATGATAGCAATGATGATAGCAATGATGATAGCAATGATGATAGCAATGATGATAGCAATGATGATGCTTGCGGTTCATGAAAGCACAGTGATACAAGCCATCTAGATATCATGCCATTTGTTTGGCATCTCACAATGATATAGAAAACAAAATGAATGTCTAGCGATTGTAACAGTTGATTGCACAATATTATATAACACAATATTACAACATTTAAAATGTCTGACTTTTACCAATTATCATTCATCGCCCTCACACAAGCTATCATTTACGTCGCCTTTACTTATCGTCACGTGTGGCACTATCATTTTCATAATCATTATTATAATTGTGATCGTGATCATCTTCAACATTATCACCGTAAAGATGACACGATTTAAGAAGTAGCTACTCTTCCCATATGAACATGGATTATTGTTCGGTATTAAAACCCTGACATCTTGAGGCCACTTACATTCAACACCAACTCGCATTCTAAACATATAGACACATTCACATAGACGCACCTGTATGTATGTAGGTATGTTTCTTCATGTCTGACTTCTGATGAAATCTCTTGCCACAGTACTGACAGGGGTATGGTCGGGTGTCAGTGTGGATGAGCAGGTGGGTCGTAAGGGTGGAGGACCTCTTGAACCTCTTGCCGCATATGGCACATGGGAAGTTGCGCTCCAGTCTGTGCGTCCTCAACTGTGGCGTGTTTTGTTAGGTCAAAAATTTTGTTTACTTCTACAAAATTATGTATCTACACTGAAATAAATAAGACAATAAAAAATTATGGTGTTGCAAATTGATAAAACAGCAATATGAAATATTAGGACAGGCATGTTTTAAGCTTGAAAGGTCTTGAGATTCGGGCAGACTTAATGAGGCGAGTGAGATTAACGAATCCGGATCTCAGTGCGCCTCTAATAATTAACGAGAACATCAAATAACAGGGCATTAAAATGAAAACAGACAAGTAAAGAGATGCCACTTGTAAATCAAGTTACAAAATTTAAAATTAACAACCTTTGCAAAATTTGTTTCTACATAAAAGTATGCAAAACGCGGTGGGGGTGCTCAAATGAGTTAATACTACGTAAAATACACGCTAACAGCATTCTTGTCAGCTCTTGAGATCTTTCAACAGCATCTCTTGATGTTACTTTTAAATGTCATTTCAGCAATTAGTTTGTTTAATTATTGATGGCACAAATCAACTTATATAGAGATATAAGGATATAACAAAATTGCTCAGGTACACGAACACACACACGCACAAGCACGCACATATTTGTTGACATTTGGTTCCCACACATAATGATGCTACTGCAAACATGATTTGATAATCTCTTCTGCTCTCAAACACCGAACAGAAGAGTAAATATAATTTTCTGCGAAATGATTTGCTAAGTTGATTGCCCGATATTTTGTTTGATAGTTGCTGCAAATATGTTTCAATTGAAAATTGAACTTGACTACACACACACCACACACACAAACACAACACATACCACATACACACGCAGGACGAGAAACAACAAAGTAGTTTGTAAAGTTTATTTGTGCTAACTTTTTTAATATTACTTTCACCATTATTATTTACAACTTTACATGCATTGATTTGTATTTATATTAGGTTTATTACTAATATCACTGAGAAATGAAAACGAAAATTCATGTAGTGTAGTAAGCCTAGTGTAGTAGGAAAACCAACACAAACCACCAAACAAGCTGACATCAACATTAAACTAAAGTATAACTATAATAGTAAAAAATTGCTTGAGCTTCATTATTATGAACGGAAATTGTTTGTTACTGGTGCTAACTTAAAATACTCATAAATGAATGCACGCATTAAATCACGAAACACATTTCAGTTGGAGAAGAAAAATCTAATCTGACTTGTTAATACAAATTGTTACATTGTTTCGACGTGCAAATATTGAAAAAAAATGACTAATTACAGCGGCATTAATAAATTAGAGACAGGATTGAACAGCATTGAAGCGCTGGTAAAAAAATTAATGACTGCCTGATAAGAAAATGAACTGCAACAACGCTGGTTGTATCAACCGTGGTGACCTATTTTGATCACCACGGTTAATACTATTAAAAGAAGTGGCGGTAGTTGAAACATCAACAGCAGCAGCAGCAGCAGCAGCAGCAGCAGCAGCAGTAGTAGCGGCAGCAATAGCCGCAGATGCCTCAGTAGCAAAAAGAGCAGTAGTTGTAGTTGTAGTAATATGACATTAATAGTAGTATAGTGGTCGTAGAGGTAAAAATAGTAGTAAAAAAATTTATATTAAGAGTACTTGTGGCAGTATTAATTAGTGGCAGAGCAAGCTTTACAATTAGCTTTCATCAAACTGTACACTTTGTAACAGTAGCTGCTTTTGCTGCTTCTATTTTGGTTTCTGTGAAAGTTTTGTCAATTTCGTTTAATGAAAATGACAATAATTTCAATAGCAATAATAATTAATGACAAAATCTTATAAATGATAATAACGCTAATATATAATCAATGTAAATGTTAATGGGAACCTTGTGCTGGAGCATGGCAGAAGAACTTGGAAACTGTATGGAGCACATTTCACAATGGGAGAGTCCTTTTGAAAAATCCAAGCTGTTAATATTGTTGTTGTAGTAGTTGTTGTTGTTGTTGAATTTCGTGTTGTGGTTTGAAGTGTTGTTTTTGTTGCAGCTGCTTCTGCTACTTTTTTCAAAAATATTGGTGTCCTCACCGTGGAACATTCCTACGAGGTTGTCATTGTTCGAGTCAGGATTGGTGTAAAGTTCGTCACTTCTCTTGATGTACTCTTTGTAATATGTCGGGTTGTAAGCTACATGGTCTGTGGAGCCAACCAAACGATTAACATCAGTAACATTGATGTTAGCAGCGAATGTAGACACAAATGGATGGGTTTTCATGCATTTCAAGTGCTCCAAGTCAATGAAAGGTTTTGCCAACTTGCTGTCTGTTAAGAGTCCGCTTGAACAACCGCTATCTACGTCATCATCTTTTGTTGGCGGCGCATCTGAATTGTTATCATCCGACTTGTTGGAAATTTGAATATCATTAAAACTGTTTATTTTTATGTCTTTATCAAAAACAAAATTTGCGAACGGGTGAACGTCCTGCATGTTCGATCTGTCGCTGAGCAGGCTGGCGTTTGCACACCTGCCCGACTGTTGAAAATAATTGCAAAAATAATTGTATTTATTCCAGGAGCTCATCAGTTTGGAAAGCAGGCCTAGCGTCATCGGGGACAAGGATGAGTTTGAAAATGGTGGAAAAAATGATTGTTCGTTGGTAGAATAAGCATCAAAATTTCTAAACTGTTTGCCAGGGAGGTAGTTGCTACATTGTTGCTGGTGATGGGGGTGGAAACTGTTCACGAGTTTATGGGGTGGTGGTTTGAGTTTGAAAGAACATTCAGAATCCTCTGCAAACTGTTGTGGCGCTTCAAATTCTGTATCGTAACAATCATTTGAAATGAAACACTTTTCTTCAGTTTTGATGTTGAGTAATTCACATTTTTGGTCCCATTTAGTTTCTAATTCAGTTTTTTCGTTTAAAAAATTCACACAATCATTACTATCATTTTTCAACCTACCGTTTAAACACAATTTTTCCACTTTGATATTGTTTCCAGGAAAATTAAAATCACGTTCATCGGATGTTTGAACTTTTTTCGTGCAGTAATTAAGTGGAAGGAGGACTTCCTTAGTGTTCGACTGCTCGCCTGCTTCCAGCCAGGGATTCCAAAGTTTGTGCCGAACTTCAACAAAATTACTCATGTCGTGAATCAGAAAAACTCGTCCATGAATGGAACATTAGACGTAAATCAATTGAAACAATTTGACATTGCAAAATAAATTCAGTCAATCAAATGAAAATTAGATACATAAAGAGATACAATTAAGCAAACAAATCTGAAATATACGCCGCTAAAAAGGCAGTAGCGGTGAAAATATTCAACTTTAACACAATTACAAAAGTAAAGATCAACAGACTGCGTGCACTTCAAGTCTGATGTTCACTCTACGACGGAAAACATTCAGGCAGCTAGCAGTACTGACAAATCTAATGATAATTATTATTATAATACAAATATAACGGCGAAAGAACGGGTGCACTTATTCTGTTTAAGTTAGCGCGAAATTAGTAAGAGACAAAGTAAATGATCAATTAAATCATAAACAGACATCAATAGTAATAATTATAACATCAAATATCCTCACACAGACAAGCTGCTCACCAAACGAGGACCATGCTAATTTGCACAACTATTGTTAATATTGTGGGAGCAGTGTAGCTAGAAATAGATATATTTACAACTAAATCTCTTGAAGAATTGTTCCCTGCCAAACAAAACTATTATATATATATATATATATATATAAGATGTATATATATATATATATAATGTATATATATGCATATACCCACATACACAATGTAATGAATTATTTTCAATCCCTGAGAATGATGTGACATAGAACGAGTAAAAATAGAAACGTGGTCCACATCAAATACAGACGACGTCATCCCTCGATGCAACCAATCACCGATGCATGCATCTTCATTGAAGCAGAGGTCGTGTTGCTATTGGTTACGTGGAAAGATTTAATTTTTTTGAACTGCCCAATAGGAATTTAGAAATTTTGTTATCCGTTTGGTTGACGTGCAATCATGCAGACAATGTTTAAACAAACTTTCATTATTTGTAAATTAAAAATAACATTGTTTCATTTTATTGTCCACCTGTGGAAGAAATTTGCTAAATTTGCATTCGTTCTCTACTCCGATTGTCCGTGACTTGTTCATAACTCGATTAGATAAACTCTTCATCTTAAAAAGTGAAGGCGCGCTCTTAATTTCTAAATGGGGATGCACTAACTAACGACAAATAAAACAAGCAATTGAATATTTTACAAACGACGATGAAGCTGATGAGTTATTTGATCATATATTTTGTAGTAACGTATTTCAATGCACGAATATTTAGCTCAAAAATAATTTGTTAACGAATTTAACGTGTTTGAATTCATTTCATTGTCATTCAATTCAATTTTATTTAATTTTGATGCATTGGAGTCAACTTACTTACTTTAAAAGAATTTTAATAAGTTTAAATAAAATGATCATTGCTTGAGAATGAAAAGTTTATAGTAGTTGTTTCTGACTTAGAATGTGCGCGGGAAAATTTTCCTTTCATGCAATGTTTCAGGTGTGCATTTGTAAAATATTGGAAAATGAAAATGGAGATAAAAATGGAGATGAAAGTTGTGATTAATTTGTATATATACATTTGTATGTCGAAGAATGACAAAAAAAATATTTGTTGGCGGTTCAGTTTGAATTGGTTGGGAAAGATTTTTTTTATTTGTCGTGATTTGTCTGCCATCCGAAAGTATATTAATAGTTTTATTAATTTGTAATTAAACTTTTCTGAATTAATTATTTATATTTTAAAATTAATGTTAATATCGTATTTAATTTTGTGTTTTTTCTTGCGAGGTTACTTTTTCGCTTCTTTATAAATCTATATGGTTAGGTCAACTCTGGAATATGATGTGGTTGTGCGGTACCCCCTTTAAAAAATACCAAATTCATCACTTAGAAATGGTTCAAAAACGAGCATCCAGAACACCACTCCAATGCAGAGGATTAAAATATGAGGATAAGTTGAAGCTTCTAGGGTGGCCTTCACTTGTTTACAGACGAAAAAGAGGAGAAATGGTACCAACTTATCAATTGCTTAATGGACTGCTGGATGCCAATATCAAACCAGACAACTGCCTTGAGAGTGACTGCAGTCTTTACAATTTTTCAAACATTGTGCATATGATCATTAGAGGGCAATTATACGAAAAAATAAAACAAAAAGTTATGCAAAAAATATTTAAAATTCAACACAAAATTTTTGAAACAAGAATCATTGTGTAAATATGACGCGATGAACGTTTGCTAAACTTCTTCTTCTTCTTCCGCAGTTTTAGAGCGCTTCAGCTCTGATAGGCTATCTTTACGCCTTTGATTCCTGTTGATTCTATTTTGTTCTTTGTTTCCTAAACTGTTTAATTAAAATGTTAATATTCAAATAAAAATTATATAAATTTGCAATAAGGTTAGTGTCTAAATTCGAGCCCCTAAAAATTACAGTTCCTAGACCTTTGTCTATTGGTCAACCTATCAATCAGCCTTTATAAAATTATTTCAAATTAGTCGCACGCTTCGGATTCACAATCTCTAAATTTTTGAAAAAAACATTTAATTGTATCAGTATCTACTCATCAACTGTGTATAGAAATGTTATTCGGAGCTAAGTGTGTTTAATAGGAAGAAGCATATATATCTCAAAAGCAGTTATTCATGCAGTGTTATTGATATTAATCATAAACCAATCGTGTTTAACGCTTCAGTGAACACACTTATAGTTCAGTTGAATATTACTCTGCATGTATTTTCCTCGTCTAGATGAAACTAAACTCATACAAAAATTTAAATCATTTGCATGTCGTTGTACACACGCAAAGTTGTATTGCAAAATGAATTGAAAGCCATCTAACTCACGAATAAAACAAAGCGACATACAAAATACAATCGTAAGATATTAATGAGATGACACGACAATAACAATAAACACATTTTAATTAATAAAACAAGGTTCAGTTGTCTAGTTACCTTAACTAAAAGGTTTCATACGATAAGTTGAAATAAAGAAGACGATCAGTAACATAATTTTGATTATTTTTCATGGTTCAAGAGATGCAATTGTGACAGAAAACAGTAATAACAAAAAATTATACTTTACAAAAGAAACTAAAATTTGAAAACTTTAAGAAGCAAAAACAGTGGGAGCTGTAACAACGGACGAACTACTTGAAAGGATGAAAAACAAAATTTTGTTAAAGATTTTTACTCTAAAGTAAGAACCAAATTTCGTTGAAGATTTTCACTCTAAATCCTAATTAACTTTCCATCCCAGCTATTCAATGGATGTACAAGCGGATTTGTCGGTATTATTTCAAAGTTTGAAAACGAAGCAATGTAAGTTACAACAAAGAATGTAAAATGGCAGCGTTAAAGCTTGATTGACAATGTCCTTAATTATTTTAAGACAGGAAGAAAAATTGTTCCGACAAGAACCGAAACAGAAGGGAAACATCTGCTTCGCCACTACAGAGCGCAACAAAAAAAAGGTGAACTGTGAATTGGTAGGCCGCACTTTATATCCCGATAATGTTATAGAATCAAGGCACGAAGGCAGCCTAATTTTTATTGAGATAGTTTTCACCCGATAACCGCCTAAAATTATTTTTCTTATATTCGGTGAACTTATCTAAGATAAAACTCATTAATGCATTTCATTTGCTCGTATTTATAGCTTAGCGAATTTTACGCAAATTCAGAAATAAATAAATTTGTTATATTTATATGAGAAACAAGACGACATTAAAACAAAATGTTATAAGCTATTGTTATTGTTCAAATGAAATTACTTGACAATTGGATTCTAATAAAAAATTTATATATACAAATGATGATACAAACGAGAAATCTCACTACAAAAATAATCTAATAATCAAGCACAGCATAGATCCTCCAGAACTTAACATAACAACCTACTAGATTTACACACACACACACACACACGCACACACACACACACACACACACAGACAGACACACACATCACATCAGAAACCTTGTTCGTGTTATGTAAATAAGTAAATAAATCTATAAAAATATCAATGGGGATGTGGATATATATATAGCATGCAGTGAATAAACTGACTACGCATGCTTAAATAGTGTGAGTTCGTTTGAATATGTAAATGTCTTTAACGCAAATAAATATAGCTATATATACAGCACAAGTAGGATTTTTTCTAAATTGTCCAAGCTAACGTAGTTCTCAAATTCTCACAAACTATTAACAATATAGTATTAATATATATTTATACTATTATATTATATATTTTATATACTATTAATAATATAGTATTAATATATAATTAATAATTGTTGGTGATAATACTAAATATATCACCAACAATTATATATATCAATTATATGTATATATATATACACAAGAATGACAGAAAAAAGATGTATTAATGCAAGTACACGCGTACCCGACAGTCAGTACTTTCAACGTCATCATTATCTCACGGCATGCAGATGCACTAAAAAAAAACTTGAAATACTGAAAATGTGGCATAAAATAATATAAAGTATGAAATCAAACTAAATAATAAATACACAATAAACATATATATATATATATATATATATATATATATATATATATATATATATATATATATATAGATTTTAAATGCAATTAACGGATGGTTAAGTGAAAGAAGCTCTGGCATGGTTGTTAAGATGAGACAGTTGACAGTTCATCGTCGCTCTCACCAACATCACCAGGTGGGAGCAGCCAGACTGAGCAAGACGAAATGAACAACCGTACTGAGTCAGCATAAAATAAAAAATACTTCACTGTGGTATACATACATGAAAGTTTCCAGAGAATTCTTCAAAAAATGAAATTCAGTGTCGAAACATTAATATATAACATGGCAAACAGTGGCAGAAATACGGTGCTATACTACGCAAACCAGCGGTGCCAATATAGAATCAAGCTGCGCCAATATGTGGAGAAGATGAAATTGTTACCAATCCCAGTTCATTAATTAACACAAGATGAACAGTCTCCGAAGAATAACAAAAAAACAGAACATTTATGATTACGGCACTGTTGCTTCTCATTTGCCAAATAATTCTGATAGCTGAACTTCCTCCTCGACCTATTTATACAAAAACGATATTTAAAGACCGTATTCATAGTATGCCGATGGTCTATAGAAAGAGGATAACATTATAATTTGCATGCACACAGTGGTCGAATCACAGATCTACCATCCTCATCGTCATCGTCAAACAAATAAGGATACAACGGCATCCTAATCAACAATTATAACCATTCAACAGTATGTTGAATATGAGTCGTAGAAATTTTTCGTTAAATTATGATTTTTTTTTACAAGATATCAGAATGTCTACATAAGAACAGAATTAATATCACCATATTAATGCAATGTAATATCATTACTCACACAAACTACACCACAAAGCAGTAAAATTAATTGAGAAATTAACAATAAAATATACATACAAAACAACATTTATCTTTATCAATGACATGCTGATACCATGGACCCTATCTCCAACTAACTAATGCAATAAAATAAATTTCTAACCAGATAAATATAAATAAAAAATAGTTTTAACACAAAGTCCTCGTCCAAATACCAAACCAATCTTGTTCCTCTTTCCCAGTTTTACAATAAACTGTCTTTTTCAGGAAAGTAGTGCCAATAAAACCAAGTCATAATATTTATAATAATATCAACTCAACTGGCAAGCAGACGACCCGATCCAGTTTACAAAATTTTGTCCAGCATAAGTCTTCTAAAAGCGTTACTAAGACCAATCAATTGAGTCAAAGTAAATTTTATAAAACTTAAATAATTAGAAATAAAATTAACAATTCCACCATCTGATCATTAGTACATTGAATAACTTTTATATTTTCCACCACAATCCACTCTATTGGATGATGTATTATCATTTAATCATTTCGCCAATAAATTATCTTATCCCATGCCAATTTTTTTTCCTGGCCACTTCATACTACATAAAGTTTTCAAATTTTAAGCTAAACAAATTTAACGTCTCCAACATGAAAGAAAACCAAGTGGAAATATAAAGAAGGGAGTTCATAAAGGCCAGACCGAGTATCTAATTTACGATTTATTATTGATTTGAAGTTATATTGCATGCATTGATCAGTAATTATGATCTAGTTGTGCACCCAAACAACATGAAAGAGAAGATTACTCCTAAAATAACAAAATCTATTAAAGATTGCTACTAGCTAAATATTGTGTGTATATATATATGTATATATATATGTATATATAATATACATTTGTCTGATTTGCAACATTACTTAATACTAATCACTAGACGTAATACTATTTCAAGAAATACGTTATGTGTTTAAATATGCAGATACAGTAAGTTATCCTAAAATTGAAATTTGTGATTTAAAATAAGTCAACAAAAACGATGTACAATACACACACGCACACACACACTTGCACATACTTATGTACAACACATGACTAATGCAATGAATGAAATGAAATATGAATAATGTAGATAAAAATAATAGTCGCATGGAAATATGATGATGGTCTTTGAAAAAGAAAATAATATCTCAATGTTTACAAATTTTTATTGACAATTTACAAAATATGACGTAGATAGATAGCGTAGTAAACCGATCAGCCAGCCAGCCAGCCATTCATCCAACAACTTGTGCAATGTGTCCAACTTCTTCCAACTTGTCAGAGCCGACCAGCCTCTCTGAAGCCATCCTCTGATGACTGTAGCTGCTCCTTTCCCTGATCCTCGCCCACTGACGTTCCAACGAGCTGAAGGGAGATTTCTTGGCACCCCTCTCACCCCCTTGGGAGGTGATTCGACAGAGTTGAGTTAGAAAGATTATGCAGCCCAACACAAGAGCAAGAGACGGCCAGAAGATGCTGTTGACCACTTCACTGAGCATCACAATTTCAAGTAGAACAAAATTTACTTCACCATTCTGGCTGCCTGCCTCTGAGGAAGGGATGATGTTGCTTGTGTTGTTGTTAGTTGGGTCAACATCCGAGGTGTTGGAAGTGTTCAAATCTTCAACATTTTTATAGTAACATTTGAACGGCTCGCCAAATTTTTTTTTGACTTTTGAAATGAAATTTGCAACTGCTTCTTTGTTCTCATTAGAGTTATGTCCACACTTGTGATAGGAGCACTGGAGAGGAGGGGTGCAGAAAATAATTTTTCATTAAATTGTTAGTTGTTACTTTTCAATTAGTTTTACAAAGATTTATAATATGGTAAGGGTAACAGAAAGTAAGAATCTCACTATAATCACTGCTATCATATTTTTTATCTTTATTATTATTTCACACAGCTATTATTATTATAGAAACAAACAAACAAACAAACAAACAAACAAACAGGCGGACAAAGGAACAATGATCCATTCTTATTAAAAAATGTCACTTCCATTTCTGCTTTATGTTAGAAGTAAATGCAATTTAAACTGTTCAACAAACAAACAAACAAACCCCTGTTATCTTTTGTGCTTCATAAGTGTAGAAAGTATTATAGAGGGTTAGATTTTTTGTTTTGTCACCATACGTCAGTAGGTTGACGAGGACATTCGTGCATGGATAACTCGATATGCATCCACTGGTCTGACACTTGCATGTCACTATCGTATCCGACATATCACAATGAGTAAGATTGCAGACTCCTTCCATGTAGTGCCTGGTAGGAATGTAAGGGATCACGTACATGATGACAAGGGCAGCCAGTAGGGATGCTCCAATCAGCGAGAGTACAATTCCAACTCCAAGCAAGTAGTTGACCTTCATCTCTCTTTTAAACTTTTATCAGTTCTTTTAAGTGATGTCCTTTTTTCAATTTTAAAGTGATGTCCTACATAAGACAATAAATTTAATGCAAACTAGTTTGTTTTATCTCAATTATTTATTAATCAGTCAGATAAGCATAGACAAGATGAGAAGGTATAAATAATTAATTAAAAATGATGAGAAGGTATAATTAATTAATTAATTAATTTAGTAACTGAATTAATTATTAATACCTTCTCATCATGTTTAGTTTAATTCAATAAAGTTTAATTATCAGAATTTAAAATCTTCTGAAATACAGTTGTTTAAAAGTTGAATTTTAAAAAGCTAATTTACTGCATACATTTTTTTACATATATTATAGAAAATATAATATATTATATAATTTATAATATAAAAAATATATATCTACAATATATGTTATAACATAAACAAACAACCTAATTAAATTTTTGAAAATGTAAAATTATATTATTGCACATAAATAACTCATCACATCACTTCATCATCTCATCTGTCAGTCAGTTTCAAACAAATAATTTTAAAGACAAATGACTAATCACTAATTAACAATAGTATTAAATAATTAATTACATTAATTATTAATCTAACATCTAATTACTAAACAAATGAAATAAAATAAATAAAAATTTATCTATTACTGATTATTCATCATGTCTATTATTAGGGATTACATAAATGAATAAAAAAACACATTTAGAACAATTTACCATTAGAATAGAAAAAAAACCAAAAACACTCAAAAAATACCAAACAGGCAGATCAACAGTAATGCTGAGGTTCAACATTCAATGAAATGAACCCAACAATCAACAATGAATCAGATTTATTTCCGTTTGTCAAGAAATATATAAAATTAGGTAAAAAATGTGGAAGTTTTTAACTCTAACTCAAAGAAAGCCATGCAGAGCAGAAACAAACAAAACTTGAATGACAATACAAATACACAGAAGAACACAGAAAAGAAGAACAGTGTAATTTTCTGTATTTTTTATAAAATAGGCAAATAAATAAATCAAAAGAAAAATGCAAAAAATGTACCTTTGATCTTTAATATTCATCCGATGAATAGAAAATTTTAAATTACACTAACTAAGCCAATTTACTAAATTCATCAGGATCCAAGCAACATTTTGTCTCTATAAAATAAAAGCATAAATAAATAAAATCTTTACACAAACATCACGTGATGCAAAGATAAATTAAAAAGGTAAATGGATACATACATACAAACATACATACATACATACATACATACATACATACATACATACATACATACATACATACATACATACATGCATACATACACACATACATACAAACATATATACATACACACACACACATACATATAACATACATACATACAAAAATACACGCATCTATAATATATATTAAGTCTTTAATATCATATTCATATATATGTACTTGTGTGTGTGTATATATATATATATATATATATATATGTGTGTGTGTGTGTGTGTATGTACGTATATATATGTATAAAATACTAGATCATATCTATAATAATCAGGTCCCTGTCGTTATTATTCTATACTATATATGTTAAAAACATGCCTGGATAAATTCATGATAATGAAATCTTCAATATTATGACGTAAAAGTTTGAGTCATGTGGTATAGTTCAATTTTTCTTTCTAATTTCTCAGCTTTGACTCCAAAACATTTTCCCCTAATTGTAACTACTGAAATATGTCTTATATTTATTGCTCAGTAAATGCCTGACCGTACTGGTTTGTTAGTCATGTGGTACACGAGCGGGGTACTTTTTTAGCTTTAAACGGTATTGCCCCATAGTATTCTTCCCACTAAAAACATAACTGGAAGCAAGCGCAGCAATGACTTCCTCTAAGCAAAATCTGTATATTGAACCAATTTATTATATACGTTCTGTAATATAGGTTTTAAGTATATGGGTTCGAGTTATCAGAGAGATCCTGAGATATACAATATAATGACTTAAACGCTTTTTGATCAATTTTTAGATCTAGTGGTATACTTCAATTTCAATTCAATTAATTATAATAGCCAGCAATCATAATTCACTTACATCGTAATATTTATCCATAAAAATTGAAAGTTCTTTGGTTGTGAATGTAAGCGATCTAACTAAACTGAGTTATTCTTGTCTACTGCTACTGCGGGAGCTGTTCGTTCGATCTTTAAATCACTTCCGTCCATCGATTATTTTTAATCTTAAAAATAAAAATGTCAAATTTTGGTTATCCGGGGCCAGGAGGTGGCTACCCTCCCCAACAGCCCGGTGGTTATCCACAGCAGCCCGGTGGTTATCCACAACAACCTGGTGGGTATCCCCAGCAACCTGGTGGCTATCCCCAACAGCCTGGAAGTTATCCGAATCAGCCTGCAGGAGGTCAAGCTGGTGGTTACCAGGCTGGAGGTTTTGGCTTCAACCCCCCACAAAACCCTTCTAAGCCTGTCAATCCAGCAGTGCCTCCTCAAGGGCAGAATTGGGGTGGTGGCGTTGGTGGTAATGCACCCTCTGGAGTTGATCCAAATGTGTTTCAATGGTTTCAGGCAGTTGATCGAGATAGGACTGGAAAAATCAATGCTAATGAATTACAAATGGCTCTTACAAATGCAAACTGGTCCAAATTTAATCTGGACACATGCAGATTGATGATAACAATGTTTGATAGGGACAAAAGTGGTCAGATTGATATCAATGA
This sequence comes from Helobdella robusta, assembly GCF_000326865.2. Lineage (NCBI taxonomy): Eukaryota > Metazoa > Annelida > Clitellata > Rhynchobdellida > Glossiphoniidae > Helobdella > Helobdella robusta. Next base: position 2,068,492 of record NW_008705254.1, read on the forward strand.
ATTTCAAGGTTTCTCATTAAAATATGATAAATTATAAAATAAACCACTTAAAATGTTCATAATTATAATTGTAGGTTTGTGGACTTACATACATCAATGGAAAACTATATTTGATCAGTTCGACAGAGATAGATCAGGGACAATTGATGGAAATGAATTGCACAGTGCTTATCTCCAAATGGGTTACAGGTTGTCACCTCAGTTCTCTCAGTCAGTTGTGTACAGATTCGACATGAGTGGTCAACAGCGTATATCACTCGATTACTTCATTCATTCATGCATTCTCATAAAAAATATAACGGAGCAGTTTCGTGCAAGAGACACTGCAAATAGTGGCTTCGTTCAGATCGGTTATGAAGATTTTGTATCAGCTGTTGTGCTCAATAAAATTTGATATTATCAAAGCTGAATCATCGTTAAATATTTAAACTTCAAATGCAATTTTCATATACATTAGTTTTTTTATGTTTAATCTTTAATGCTTGGACAACTTGCGCTTTTAAATTGTGTAGTAATTTTTTGAGTAGTTTCTCCTTTTAAAATATTTGAATATATATATTTCATTTGTTTGTTTTACATTGCCATTAATTATTTTAGTTTAGTGTAATTGTAAATCACTGACATTGACATTATTTTTTATTTGCTTCTGCTCTGATTATATTTTATATCTCTTGTAATCAGTACAGATTTTTAATATTTCCCATCATGCATGTGTCTAGTGAAATTTCTATACAAGTATCTTTTACATTATTTATTAACATACATTTATTAGATGCACATATACATGTATATTTTAATTTACAGCATATTTAACATCCAGGTAGTCTCAAACGCCCTACATTAAATTTTTATTATTGTGTAATTCTAATGAACACGTGCATACTTTTATTGACTTATGTGTTCTTCGATCTGTCAGATTCAGAAATGGTGTATGCTTATTTTAGGTGTATAAAATCATATGGTCACTCTTTAGTCTTTAGAGATCCTTAATCGCTCTTTAGAGACCTTTAAAAGAACGTTACGTAAATAAATATATCGCGTCGCCACTGAAATGTATTTGTAGCAACGCGCCATGCAGCTGAAGCTTGTGAATTCCACTCAAGCACTGTTTGGCATTTAAAGTGCATCATACTATATTTGAATGCGACACGATGTGCTTTTGTGTGGCTGGTTCTTTCCACAAAATCATCCTTGCCAGGCTCTAGCTTGATGGTTCTGAAATGTCCTCCCTCAGATGTTTCTGGTTCTGAGATGTCCTCTCTGATGTTTCTGGCCTGATCAACGCATACGCACGTGCGTGTTTAATAACTGCGCGAATCAGAAATTCATTTCTTACACAATGCTTGTACTGTTTATAGTATTATATAAATGACTGTTCACGTATAGTTTAGAAAATATAAAAAAGTGAAAGCAAATTCCCATATTCATCATTTTAATTTCATCTATCTCTCCCGGAATGATTATTATCCAACAACAACAATCAACTAAAAGTAATAAAACAGCTATGTTATTATCTATTAATAACAAAAATGTTTCTCAATTCACATTCAATTAACAACAATTCATTTTTTTGAAAGGTTATGAAAATGAATTTTAAAAAAATAACACCTGTAATGGTAATACTAATTTCGAACTTCTGAACAATGACTGCTCAAATATACATGAACGAGTCAATGAAATTAAAAATTCCAACATAAAATACGATATTTTCATTGCAAGCAATTGTCATTTTGTAATAAATAATGTGCTGTTGTGTGACCTTGACTTAGAATGAATCAAAAAAATATGTATTGGTCTCCATCGTTTAAAAAGTGGCAGTAGTATATTAGATTGAAATCAATGGATAGGTCTTCTGTATAAATATAAATAAATCAATTCAAAGTTCGGCCATTTGGTCAAATGAAATAGTCATTATTCAAGATGGATCGCTAAATAACAATTCAAATGTATAATATAAATAATGTACCTCTATACGTAAGAGCTATGTTCTAAATATATATTAACCAATAATAAACGAGTGGACGTAGATGACATCAACACGAAAGCAAACTCCATAACAAACTGTCAAGTCATGCAAACATACGACAGATTAATAGTATTCGTATCTTTTTAGGGAAGACTATCAATTTTATTTGATATTGAAAAAAATGTCACGGAAAACAAGTTATGAGAAACATTGCAAGCTCAAACAAAACAATTTTAACCGACCCATAATAGCATTAGTGGTAGTTTTATTATTAGTAGTACTAGTAGTAGCAGCAGCAGTAGCAGTAGAGCAGCGGGCTCTCAAAGCGCAATTTACTTAGTTAAGTGATAATTGCACAGTAAACATTCACTGATTTGCCGGTACACAATGAACGAAAAATATATAATATCATGTAGTGTAATGTACATACAAAAAATGACTTAGATTGAACTTGAAATTAAGCAATTCATAAATGAGACTATCACGAATATTCACTCTTTAAATTAGTTAATGATAATAATTATTAAGTTATTAAATATAATTTATATGTTGAAAAACGCACGTTAATGATACTAAGATATCACATTAATCAGAGTAATTCAGAATTATAATATATTAAGTAAATTAATATGTATAAATTTATCATTATATAATAGAAATTTAACTTTGTTGAAACGTTGGCTTGAACTTTTGCAGTGTATGATGGGTGCGCGGACGTACACACACGCACACACACACGCACACACACGCATCACGTACTGTTACTTTGTACTACAAATGTGTATACGAATGACTTGTTAAATCTGACATAATGTGTATAATAAGCTGATGATCGGATGAATCATCTAGTTGTTTGGCCTGAAATGAACCAAATAGGATTCAAGCAAAAATTTTACATAACAAACATGCTCCCATTCATGTGTCAATTAACACTTAATTTGCGTTCGTAACTGCAAGATAATGAAAACGAATTAAGAATTATATTAACAATATGAAAATATATATATGTAAATAAATATATAATAGATACATGTAAGCTGGCATAAATGCATAAAACAAATGACCAAATAAGTATATATATATATATATATATATATATATATATATATAATGTGTGTGTCAAGTTTTTTATTAACAATTAGTAACGTTTGCAACGTTTTGTAACAGTAGCAACAGTTCAGATATCATCGGCCTAGTGATAATATCGATGGGTGACTTATTTCACGGTCACAATAACCACAGAGAATTTCGATCTAAAACTTCGCGTGACAAAAAATATAAACAACAAAAATTGTAATAAATAACATTGTATAGCATTTAAACCAAAAATCTAGTAACTTTGAGATCAGGGAAAATATAATGAAGTTATGAAATGACTAGAATTTTCGATATTGAATTAATTAATTAACAAAATACAAAGAAACAATTGAACGATTGTGATTTTTTGCGACAGAATATTGGATTTAAAAGTTTAAATGAAAATCAATCATATTTCGTAATATTTTAAGTAAAAAAATTTCATTTTCAAATGAAAATACAAAACATGGGATGACACTCGATCGTTACTAATGGTTACAATCTCCATTACCAAAGCCATATACATCTCCATTTACATAACGTGGAGTGATGCAATTGGAAAACATTTACAATACATGTGTAAATGTGCTCGTTCTACGAATGTATGTATGATATGGATTAATTTGAATGGAAACCTGCGGTGTAAGAAGAGAGCATCTAATATTAATCTAACTCAAATTGGATCTCACTCGAAACCGAAATCTCAATTTCAGAACTCGTTTTTATAACAGAACATAGGATGATCAACAACGTTCAGCGTAAAATAATAAAATTGCGAATTCGCTGAACGACGGAAACAACAAAATAATTCCGATATGATTTCAACAATAATTAAACTGACTTCTCAATTTCCACTTTTTCGTGGTCAAAAAAACTTTAAAAAATGTTATATGTATATATATTGTATAAAAAGAGATAGATGATTAGAACATACATACGTACATGTTACATTCTATTCATTATATATATATATATACATATATATATATAATAACTATACAAATAAATAAATATATGTATATCATATATATAAATCCAATATTGGATAAAGTGACTGTCAATAATATTTTCAACAATATCTAATAGTTAAAAATAGATATAAATAGATTAATAAACACAACAATAATATAAAGCAAAAATATCAATGATAAAACAATCTTTTAAACGCAAATATATATATACCGTTAGAAAAATTAAACAGGAAGTTAACTAACGCGGAACATGCTGTGACTTTCATAAATAATTCATTTCTGAGTCTTAATCCTATATATCTATATATATTTATTACACACACACACACACACACACACATATATATATATATATATATATATACACAGTAATTTACGAAATCTATCGACTTTCTAGCAATGAATAATTTTTGTTACATTTCTCATTATTTCTAACCAAATTCTTATCGTCATTATATTATAATAAAATTAGAATAATATAGTTCTTTAATTCATTCTCGCTAGAAATTCGGTAGATTTCATAAATTACGGCATTAATTATGGTCTTTTACCAGCACATATATATGTATATATATATATATATATACATATATATATACGAAAAGCGGAGATCATATACTAGTATAATGTTAATTAGTGTTATGGTCATTCATTCAATCTTTAACTCCTTCCGTTATAAATACAAAATGGCACATTCGACTGTTTCGGTACAGTGTATGTATATTGCATTGATAAATACGTTATGGTCGGTGGTACTCTATCATGTGTGCTTAAAACACAGCGGTAAAGTCGAAGATCAGTCCTGTGTTTAGATGCATAGGCTCTGACCACTAAACCATACCGTAGCTCAAATTTTTTTGTTTCAATGTAATGAGAGTTGCCATTTGAATCAAACAGTCCAAAAAATTCGTTTTGATTTATGTTAGGTTTCTAAAAATTACTGCAAACCTGTCAGCCAGGACGGATCTCTGACCTGACTTTGCCCAACATCTTTCGCCGGTTGTTCGTAATTACGGTGTTAAAGCAAGTTGCAATACACGTACAAGTAGTAACATATCTCTCTCAGAAGCATTAAAGCTCTTGTACACGGAAATACTACAACAGTAGCACAAAAATATATGTACATCTAATTAAGTATTAAATACGAATATTTCTGATATAAACGACTTTAACAGAGCATTGACTGGTGGAAAAGTTTGAAAATTCATTATAACAAATTGGCCATAAATAATTCAAATGTAAACATCTCTCTTTTAAATAATACACACAACTTCTCTACTGAATGGTGAAACACATCTTCGAATGACACACACTTTCTTGAAAGGTGCACGCGTCGTTAAATGATAATACACAATTCAACGAATGATACAACACTTCAACGAATGATACAACACTTCATTGAATGATACAACACTTCAACGAATGATACAACACTTCATTGAATGATACAATACTTCATTGAATGATGCAACACTTGCAAATCTTACGACGTCGATCGTTTCCGGCAGATGGGATGGGCGTAGCAGGAGTGAAGTATGCGTGAACTTTCAGACCTGGCAAGTGGCACTTGAAGAAAAAATTCAACAAGAGAAATAATAACCCTAATAATAATATGATAATTACATGCACTTGCATTTTGACCATAGTTGTAACACTACAAAAACAAATAACAACCTTGGAGACATAAAAATTTACGAAAATATAAGATACAAGATAAAAGAAGAAGTTTCGAAGACATGACAAGCGAAACGAACCAGCAATCGATGAATACCATTAGGCGTGATCAGCTGGCAATCAATCAGTTCTATCCTTCTCAGATTCTGACACCCAAAAAGGTGCGTCAAACAGTTGTCCGTGAGTAGAGGACAGTTTTCTCCAGTTCAATGAGACACAGGGTTTCCTGGGCGCAAGGACTCGTTCCTAACGGCGCTATGATATGCTCCTATATAATCACACAGTGATAAGAGCTGGGGTTTTGTTGTGTTATCTTGATTATAAGCACTCCTAAAAAAACTGGAACACAATGAAAAATAGAAGGAAAAAAAGGTAAATATAGTTGATGTTTATACAATAAAAATATTGATTAAAAACATTTTTTTATTCAACTCTTACAATGAGAGAAAGGCGGACAATTTAAGGCGAGGTTTGTCACTGTACTGTCTCCAAGCGTACAAATATCACAAATTTATTTTTAAATAAAAAATAAAACTATTAAAAACATAGTTATTTCAAACAAACAATAGACGTCCATAACGCATGAACATTTTTGAAACGGGATGAAAAACCAACCAAGAGGCATTCTTCCAAATCCAATCTTCTCAACATGTGACAACTCTGAATTTTCATTTTAATTTTTTTTAATATTCTAATAATAAACATTTATTTATTTTAATTATCGCATAATACCGCAAACATGACAGTAAGACATTCAAAATAAAACATTACTTTCAGATGTTGACATTTTGAATAAGTAACAAAAAACTCGATGGACAGGTTTTATATAAAATTCGTTAAATATTTAGTCGATTTGAATTGACAGTTTATCAACAGTAAATAAAAACGAAATGATGAAAATTTATATTTGAAGAAGTTGCGGAAAATGAACATAAGAAGGACAAACCTTGGTCAAGGCAGCAAAGCCAACATCAGTAAGTCGGGAGCAACCAGAGAGATCTAGTGTTCTGTTGTGTGTTGTGATAATGTTTTTTTTTTATGGCATAATAACATTTAAAAAGATCAAGAGTTTGCAAAGCAAAAAATTTTAATAAGAACAATCGAATGCTGAGTTCACATTGATATTTTATATATTTTAATTACATTATGAAAAATTTGAAAAAAGAAGATAAAATCTGAATGTCAGCAGCATGAAAACGCAGATCTAAAATTTAAACAAAAAATAAGTGATAGAAGAAAATAGATACCACACAGTCATTATGAAGAATAGGAAGAGATGAAAAAATGGGATCAGAAATAAATATCAACGTAAAGTCAGCTTTAACATAGAAACAAGAATCGACAATCTAGAAGAAGCACTGAAAAAGCAGACAAAAGTTGTAAAACCAAAAAAGAGTATTAGAAAATGACTGACGAGGTACAGAAACTTGAAGAAAAAAAATCTAAAACTCAAAAGAAGAGAAAGTGACAAAAATAGGATAAAGTACAAGGAACTGTGTCTCTAATTAAAAAGGAGTGCTTGTTGAAATAAATTAAAATATTTAAAATATCAATGAAATACATGAAGAACAATGAAAGCACCAGGAATGATAGAATGGTAAAAAAAAAGGTGAAGCAGATGTATTTAAAATATTCCCAGCTATTGTTCAAACATGTAGTAGTAACATTTAGTATCAACCTAACAAGGCACAAACACAAAAACAAACTCAACATCCGGACAGTTCTTAGCAATGGCAATGAGTGAAACATCAGTGAGTCTAGGACATTTTGATAGGCACAACAATTTCAGATGAAGACATCCTTCAGTTATCTTCATCACTGCTGAATCTGTCGTTCTCTGTAACAGGCAGTATACTTAACTTTATACACGCCAATTAAACTGAGATATAGAATAACCAAGTCACTCCCAATCATAAAATGAAAAATCTTTTTGAAAAAATGTAAAAGAAAGATAAACAAAATGTAGTTAAACGAACCTCACAACCAAAAAGAGTAAGTGAAACCAACTGACAGCATGAAGAAAGGTTTTCTAGGCCCTGTCCTGAAAGCTTCATTCAACAATTAGTCAATTTTTTTCATTTTCCATTTTTTCAAATAGATATATTTTTAAAATAACATTGAAACTTTTGAATAATTTGTAATTGTTTTTTTTATCAGAATTGAATATGAAGCTTAAATGTTGACTAAGGTAATAGTTACTATTTTTTGTTGTAATATGCTGAAACATTTATTAATTAAATTAATTTTGATAAATTTTACTTAATGATTAATTGAAAAAGCAAACTTAGATTAACAAATGATAAACCATTGTGGAAAAACTCATTCGACTTTTTAAAATGCATGAAATGATTTCCAAAGAATATCACAAAAGAAGGCATGACGCCAACCTGACTGCACCCCTTGGCATTGAAAACTTCAAGGTTGGATAACTTTTTGAGCAAATGTTGTAGACCGTTGTCAGTGATACGAAGGCACCAGGATATGTTTAAACACTTCAAATCCTCACATCCAAGACTATTCGTCAGAAGGAAGCAATTAAAAAATTAAAAAAAATTAAAAGTTAATCTTGAAATTTACAAGCACTTAATCACCAGCAGTAAAACCAACAAGACACTTCCAGCAAGCCAACCTCAATGAAATGAGGGATAGGTCAGTTAAGTTGGAACAGCACTCCAAATCTAAATGTTGTATACTGGAGCAGTAAAGCCCTATGTTCTGACAGGCACTGAAGTTGATACAATACAAAATAAATAAGAAAAATAAAAAAAATATAGCTTAATTCACTACAGGAGATAAATAAATGTATTACAAAAATTAAAAGTAAACAAGCAATATAGAATTTTGATTGAGTTTTCTAAAATTAGATCAACAGCTTATGCAAATGAATTATTTCATTTTGATATACATGCATTGGTTTAGCATCTAAAAAACGTATTAAGAATCTAAGTTAGTTAGGACAACTTGCTTTAAAAAGTGAGCAGAAAGAAAAATAACTAATATTCGTTGTTGGCCAACTTTTTAAAAGTCTCTTCTACATATGCGTGTTTCTTCGGCTTCACACACACACACACACACACACAGACACACACACACAAACACGAGCGCGCGCATACACTCACACGCAGACGAACGCACACACACACACACACAAGCACACGACATGTCAAGAAGGTTAGTTGAGATAGACAGATGATTAAATAGAGAAGATTGGTTAGATAACAGTTATTACAATTTAAATGAAATTCATTATTTACAGTTCAGTAATGTACACTCTGCAGAAAGACTTAGCTGATTAGTATCACAACCTCAGGTTAAATTATTATATCTGCCTCTCAAATTCAGATTAGTATCACAACCTCAGGTTAGATTATTATATCTGCCTCTCAAATTCAGATGAAATACAAAAATGATTTACATGATTCACATTCAATGACTTCTAGCTGCAAATAATTGAGTTTATTAATTGCAACTCACGCATCTCCCAGCTTTGTGCAGCCACTTAAATCCAACATGACCAAGTTTCGACAACTCATCGGAATGTATCTTATTTTAGAGGAAAAAATATATTTTCAATGCCTACAACGAGTTGTGTCCATTTGAGAAATATTAGTGCTAGCATTAAAATTATCATTATCATCATCATTATTATTATTATTATAAAAACTAAGATTTTATTATAAAACTGAATTTATAAAAAATCCTCTAAAAAATTAGTTAAAATAAAATGAGAGTGGAGAATGCCAACTTGAATGAACTATCTGTGATTGATTTACATCCTTTTAAACTCAACTTCCTCAGAAAATTTCCTGATTTGAAAGCCAGGGCCTCCAACATGTTACCCTTAATTTGAAGGTCATTTTGCTCATAATGAATATTTATTATATTTCTTTGTGTTACATAAATTATAGATAATGTTGTCATTTGGATGTTAAAAATAGTCATTGATGTAGTGACAAATAGTATATGTCAAATACACAAATCTAATCTGAAGTAACTAATACAGATGTTAAGTTAATAAATATAAAAATTAATTCCCCAAACCTACACTTGTTAAAACAGCAGAACATTAGCAATTTACAATGATTTGATTAATAATTATTATCCTTCTTTTACTAACATCAATGTCAGTTTGAAATTTACAAAGGTCAATGGCCTGCCAAACACTTCCGTCAGTAGCAAGGGCATTCCATATCCTGGATACGCAGGCACATCTGCACAAACTCAACAGATCCAGGTATGAAAAAATTCTGTGGTGAAAACATTATAAAATTTGTCAACTAATTATTAATTCACCCATGGTGTGAAGTTAAGTTTGATTGAAATTGAAGGAAGATAGAATGAAAATACAATTTATCTAAATTTTTTTCAATATAAATAAATTAAAAAGCAAAAGGTTTTGTTCTACCTCAGAATGAGCTCTTTAGGCAGAACTTTCATAATTAAATTTTCAGTTAATGGCAAATAATCTTTGATCTTTAAATAAAAAATGTTGTTCAATTAAATTAAAATTTATTAAAAAATTAAAAGGGAACTGAAATTTGAATTTTAAAATAGTAAAGAATTAAAATACAATATAATAATTAATAATCAATAACAAAATAAAAGATTAAAACGGTGGAATCATACTTTATATCCTTTGCCAAAAACGACCATCTCAACCTCGCCAGGGATGAATTCAATGTTCACATTTCTCACAACACTGACCATTTTTTGTTGATCATGAAATCAAGAATTTCAATTAGAAAAATTCCAAGTTTGTTGAGAAAATCATCTCCAGAAATTTTATATTATCATTAGTGATTATTTAAATTATTATTAATAAATTAATATTAATAGACAAATAAGCAGCAATAATAGAATAATTTATTCAACAGATATCGGCTTTATTAACTGGATTATTAAATGGAATTAAATTGTTGAACGTCGGGTGGAAATTTAACAAAAAAAGGAATATAATAATTGTTGTTATTTGTTATTGCATGGGAAGACAACGAAACCCTGAAGTAGAACATGAACATGCTAGGTAAGTAAACTGATCAGCTGAACGGAACAGTTATGCTTCCATATCGTTGAGAATTTCAACTTTATAAATGATGTAATTGACTTCTGGCTGACTTCAGCAACCAGCAGACGTTTCTTCCTAACGCGCGAGAGTCACCGACGATGGGGAGAGCAATTAAAAGGAGAGTCTAATCGTTATTTCACGACAAGGAACAATTATTTAGATTATTTAAAACTACAATAACATCTTTAGGATGTTTGCATGAATCTAACCAATCGGAGCTAAGTATGTCAATGATATTTAATTGGGTCGACCAATCACATTACGAAGATTTGTCTAATATGCCCTGTAATGAATGCATAATGAGTATTTATAAAATGTCGTTTAAACATTTAAGATGTGGCCTGAGGTCCTATGCAATCATTTCAACACGTAGTTTAATTTATAAACAAAAATCAGCGACTTCGACAGCAGCAAAAAAAGTTACACGTCGTTTCAAGGATTTCGTCTTTCTATTTTTGGAAAACCCTTGTCATGAAATCATTTATAAGCCGCAAGTAAAATGCAAATACGTGCGTATCATATATGGAAATGTATGTACATTGTATATGTATATTTTTGTTTATATTTACACATAACATAATGTATTTGTATGTATATATATATATATATATATATATATACATATATTTATATTTTGTATTTGTTGTGTGTACATGTTTGGTTTACGTTATCACAAATTACAATTACACAAACATAGATACGTTGTCGCGTGTGTTTTTGCACATACATTTTTTACATCTTGTTCTTCGTGAGGTAGGCTCCATATCATATACATACAGGCTCCACGGGCTCCACAGCGATACATGAATTAAATCGTTAATTATTATTATTATTACGTTAAGTTTAAAAAAATTTAAATGAATTTAAATATACCTTTTTGAACATTAAAATAAACTGACCACGTGTGGCGATAGAACTTCACAAACACACACACACGCACATACACACACACCACACACATACTCTCTCTTTATCTCTCTCGCACACAAATTAGTAAATATTATATATGCACACATATTATATTACACATACACACATGCATTTATGTATAATTTTAAACACATAAACACACGATGCACGCACATGCTTTATCTCTGTTCTCGTACATGAACGAATTCAGCGGTTATTCACTCCTTGTGTTCGCTTGCAGCTCCACCATATATTTCTAATCAGTGCGCGTTTGCACGCGGCTGAATAAATAATCACGCGCTTCATTTTAATCTTTAATTTTGCAGAGTGAGCATTGGGTACACGAGCATGAGGTTTATTAGCTTCAACTTAACTCTCAGTGTCACAAAGATTAGGCTACGTCTTATCAACGCCACACGCAGTTTCATGTAGCCGCGCAGTCTCAAACGCAAGAAACATATATTAGTTTTTGCAATTTTGCGCATTTTCAAAGCAGGTCATTGCGCAACAACGTAGGCTTGAACAACAACGTAAGATGATAACGTTGTTAAGCTGCAAAATGCGTGGTCAGCGCGTATCACCTTATGCCACATCAAAAAACATGGCAATTCCAAAAGTAATAATTTTTAAGCAACGTCTGATCGTTTTGTTTTTTAATATATTTTTATGTAGTCCTCAACTAGCTTAGCATCTTATTTGTATGATGGATTTTTCAGCCAATGAACTCTTGTACACGATCGTTCAATTTATGTTTTTCCAACTCACCTGAAAGTTTGGAGATGCGTTGTAACCCAGGGGTGGGCAAACTATGGCCCGTGCACGCGGCCCGCCAAGCCAAATGAAAAATAACATTATAACCCAAAAATGGCCGTCAGCCAGACATTACGACCAAAGAAAGGTCATCAATCACAAATCAACTCAACATCTTGAAAAATACTCCCCCCCGTCAACTGAAGTAAGATTTTTCATCAATTGTGTTTAGCTCAACAAGCAAACTATGGAATGATGATGGTAAAAGTGTCGTAAAATTATTGTTGTTGAACTTGCTTATGATTAAACTTGTTATTATTTGTTTAACTTTATTTTATTTATTGACTCATGTCTCCAAGGTTTCCAAGGTTATTTATTAAATCATCTTTCTATGGTTTCCAAGAATTAGTTTTTCATTTTGATAACACATTGTGCTTTACGATTTTTGGGCTTGAATATAAGTTTTTTGAAGCAATAATTGATAACAGACGCTTGTAGTTTGTAACGCCTTTTAGTAAATCGTTTCGATGATATGCGATATGTATTTTTTGGGAGAAACTTATAAAGATGTTGAAATGTGTATCATATTAAGAATTTAAAAAAAACGCATAATAATGGATAATTTTTATTACTTCATGTGTGGTTGATTTAATTAATGGGTAGTTTCCACGTTTTGAGAAATAATAATGAAAATTGTTTGAGGATGACGCTTGAATTTGTGTTTTATTTCATGGTGAAATAATTGTGCAACAAAAGATTGTCAGGAAAATAAAATGATCGAACTTGATCTTGAGGAAATTCATTCGTTACTAGCGTTTTTATTGGCAATGCTGGTCATCAGGTTGTAACCAAATAAACATAATGACTAATGAAACGTGCGTACAAAAACTCAGCTGCCAATGAAGAAAAATTATTAGAACAGTTTATGATTCAAATGAAAAATATATTTCAAATGAGATTTTAAATACATAACAAAGCAACAATAAACAAATATTTAATTGCAATTGTAAGGCTGAATAAATGAGAGCATCAATATATCGACGATGCACCTTATAGAAAGCAGTTGAAAGCAGTTCCGATCAGCAATCTGCCGACAGGAGTCAGCACACGTTCAAGAATCAATTGATTTGTATGACGCACTGTGATGGATGGATCGATTGCAGGAGTAAAATGAACGAGATATCTAGAGGCTAAGAAACAACAAACAAATTAATCAATAAAGTGATTGTCGAAAAGAGCAATTAATTGTGCGTCAGCAAGCAAGCATCAGTACACGAAAAGACGCGCAGACAGACAGGCAGACAACAATCACCTGCTTTTCTTTGTCAGCTGAGAGCGACAGGTGACAGAGTGAAAGCCAACATTAGCCTACCAACCGAATTGAACGTGAATGGCTCACGATCGCAACACGTGTTCCATCGATTGTTAAAATTATTTTTAAATTCAAATTCATTCTATTTTTCAATCTCACCTTTGTACGCAAGCAGTCGAGCTGAACAACTGTGAGAGACACAGGAAAAACAGAAGAACTTTTATTTCATGAATTTAAATTTCCTAACAAAATCACAGCAACATCACACCATCATCATTTTTTTTTTCATAAATGCGTTGGAAAACTCTGAGATATCTTTCTGTTTATTTTCACAATCGTGTGCAAACAGATCAATGGAACCAGGGTGAATCAAATTAAATGATAATAAAAAGAGTGGAGAGTACGTTGGGTGGAAGCATCCAATTAAAATATTATCTATAGCTAAAATATTAGCTATATTTTTATTTTTTAATAATTGAATCAACGGTTCTGAAAAAAAGGCTCTAGTTGTGGGAACATTTTTTTTCAATAATATTTTGAATAATTCTTATTGGTTTAACTTTAATTATATTCGTTTCGATTTTTTTCAAATTTTTTCATGGTTAAATATTTTAATTTATGTTCGATATTAATTTTTAAAAACTCAATTTTTCTAGTTAATATGTTTTTACAATTTTATTTTTCATTTTTCTAGTTAATATGTTTTTACAATTTTATTTTTCATTCTCAACAGTCGAAAATCCATTACAGCGATTCTGAATTAAAATAACACATAACAAAAGTGCAAAACTTTGAATTACTGAAACCCTGTAGAAAATGTCCTGAAATATATAAAACAAATACGAAGATTTCAGAGTGAAGATTTTATTTTCATTAAATTTTAAAATAAATTTATTAATTCAATATCAAAAATCACCTTTAAAAAATGAGAAGCATTGTTTCGTAACTTGTTATCGACCTTACGTTTCATTACTCTTCCTGCAAGAGCGAGCCTCCCCTCAAAAAATTGAAAAGTAATTTTGATTGGCTATGCGGGGTTCAGTCTTGCCATCTAACGACTCTGTTAACTTTAACACAACTTTTCCTCGTACTTTATTTCAATTACCGTTTCAATTTAAATAGCATCATAATTATATTTTAATCGTAATAAGCTAAGGAAAAAGGATACTCATTTATGTAAGCAAAGTTTACACACATATTATTCTGCAAAGTTTACATCACACATTCTACCCACTTCGAAACAGAACTCACATGCAGCTAACACCAAAGACCAAATAAAAATGGAATTGGCCAGCCAGCCAACCGCCTGTTCTAATAAAAATGAGTAAAAAAATATTTGTACATTGACATAAAATAAAATAATTCATTTAACTCTTGTACATACTTCGAAGTGTTCAATTAGCATGTGAATATACGAATCTAAGATATAAAAAAAATAAATAAATTTATTTTATAACTAATATTTATTAATACATGCCTATTCTATCACTGAATTTATAACCTAGGCAATAAAATTTTTTAAATTCAAGCTCACAATATGTTCGGTCAGAGAAATATACATCATAAATTATGCTTAGCCCGGTGTTTTTGCCATTTTCCGTTAAAATAGATTGCATGTTATATTATGTAAGTGTATAGGTATAGGTAGATATATATATATATAAATTCGTACATATATATATATATATGTGATGTTAAGAGTGTGGATACCATAGCAAGCACATGTACACTGAATGTATTGCACGCAGATGAGGCGAGTTTGAACGCGCATGCCTGGCTGCTGATGTTGCGCCGATGATAAAATTATGAAAATTCTCCGTACCCGTGTGATCATTTTCATATTTTTTTAGAAGGGATTTCAAACTGTGGATAAAGTGAGATTATCAGTTCTGTTTTATTATTTTTTAAATATTTGTTGTTTTCTTAAGACCATAGGAAATATGGATAATAATATTTAATAACAAGAACACAGCGCATCTCAAAGAATGTTGATGTTATTTGAAATGATATTCGCTACTAAACTAGCAATAAGAACAAATGCACCTGATATATAAAATGCGTATAACTCTAGATAGTAACATGCATAACATGTTTTAATGCAACAACGTATGTAGCACGCAGAAAAATGTACCAGAAAAATATAATATATTATTGAATATCAGATATGTAATGCGTGTAAGACAAGTATGTAATGCAAATTATGTTTTATACACATACATCACAGATGTGTAGTTCATGTAAGATGCAAATGATATTTATTTATTATGCATTATGCTGTCTCAAAAGGGGATCCCTCCTATATAATAAATGATGTGCAATTAATCAGATCAATGTCGTTAAAACAAGTTAAAACATTAATGCTAAAAGCGGAATGTGAGGACCCTTCATTTAAAAATCAACAAAACCATATCAATCAATCAATCAATCAATCAACCAACCAATCAATCGACCGATCAATCAATTATGTTCAGTTGTAAACATTGCAATTCAAAGGTAACTTTTTTTATAGGACGAATATCCGAAAATATAAACGACATACATTACATATATTTATAAATGCTCTTTATCAAACAAGCTACGCTTATATCGTCATATTACCTCTTTATATTTATTTCTAAATGCGTTAATGTCTCATCCCATGATAAGCTGTAAAGTTGTAATACGCTGTTAATAAAGTTAAAATACGTCCTTACTGTCATTCAGTTCATGGAACCACCCTTCATCGTTTAAATTTTAAAGTCTGTCTGTCTCTGACGAAAACAACAAATTCATTACTTCTTTTCAATAATTAAAATAAGAATTGTATATGATAGAAATTAAAATAAAATGTAAATAAATTATTAAATGCACGTACATTTAAATTTTCTACAGGAATCCTCACTGAACTTTCAACAAAATCTCATGTGAATCATACAACAAAAGAAGAGGGAAAGACATGAAGAGCATAAATTTGAAAAATGTTTACACAGAACAACTGACCAAATTGCAGCAGAAACATCACCATGAGTGCGATCTTCTCGAAGATTTGAGGCTTGTTGCTTCTCCTTTTTTTTAACTATTTATCATAAATGTTTACACGACTTCCGTTACAATTTAGCATTTTCGGAAAAGTCTGTAATGATTTTATTTTACATTGTAATTACAGACTGTTTGCCAAACAAAGATCAGCTATAGAAAAGGAGTATGCACAGGTGATCAATGGATGGATGGACGGATGGATGAACGGATGGATGGATGGATAGATAGATGGATGGATAGATGGATGAATAGATGGATGAATAGATGGGTTATATGAATGAGTAAATAGAATAGAATGACTGACGGACAGTCAAATCAGTGAATGAATAAATGAATTGTTGGATAGGATGGAGGGATGGACAAACGAATGAATGAGTGGATTGAATGAATAGATGAATGAATGGAAAGATGAATGAATAAAAGGCTCGATGGATTTACACGTGCATATGCTTAACAAGCGTCATTTGTTTATTGATTCAATATTTTATAATTTTCCTTTGCTGGATTATTTACTTATTGATCCAACAATTTACAATTGTTCGTACAGTTGTGTGAAGATTGTGCAAACGTAAAAATCTCAATCTAGATGTATATTTTAAATTATGACCACGTTTCAGTTTATTTTTTGTGTGTAGAACTTACAATTTTAGACGGGCTTACGTGTTTCAGTTATCATTTACGAATATAACTGAAGGGTGATCATTGTTATTAATCATTGATTTTGCAAATCCTTGTAGCATTTTGATAGATTTAATGTTTCAAATGGTAGGTGTTAGCTAGGCAATGACGATCTGAATGGCAAAGATCAAATGTGGGTTATCATACGTAGCATTAAGTTGATAAAATTAACGTTGGATAAACTATCATGTCATTAAACGAATGGCGCTATGGTCATGTTATTAAATGAGTGTTAGTTACATCATTTAGTTGTTAAAGTTATTGATGGTTCCTTGCAGTCACTTTCAAAGCTGGCTCAACAGTTCCTGACCAAGAGACCTCCAGTTCCTCCTCCCACGTTGGCCTCCCAAGAAGGAAACAGGGAACAGAAGTTTGTCTAGTGTTGTTTTGTTAAAGATTGTAAATTATCAATTTTCTCCGTGTGATGTAACATGTCAGTCATCATAATTTTCATCTCAATTACTTTAAATTAAGTTGAGCGTTGTAAGTCAGTAAATCTTTTGACACCTTAACCTTTTGAAATCTTCGCAACTTAATATTGAAGCCACGTAGCGGTGTATGTGTTGTTTGGAGAGTTGTTGATACTGCGAACACTCATGTGCTGCTGTAACTCTATATTATTGAAGTGCTAATTTATGAAATTGATCGACTGATGCTTGGCTCTGTCTGGTTACAATAAGACTGTCTGTTGTAATGTTACACTCACTGGCACGTAAATAACCCTTTTACAAATGGGAGTTATACATCTTACTCTTCCATTAAATTAATTTTTACATTAATTAACAACACAATTTAGTTTAGTAGCGGATATAATTATCGTAACTGATTGACCGTGTAATAATATTGGTAATAAAAAACCCAAAAGACGTCAGATCTTTGATTTAAAACATTATGAACAATTTAAACTTGACTCCATATTACTTTCCTATGAACTATGACAACTCACTCTCTCATTCTCTCTCTCTCTCTCTCTCTCTCTCTCTCTCCCCATTTCAACCAGATTATTTGTTTATTTAACAGTTGTTTTAAAATTGTTATTCTTTTAATAATTGCAGTTAGTGTAACTTTAAAATAGCGACGGGCATAAGTTCATTTTCGCTATTAAATTTTTGTGCATAAAGCAAATAAATAATTTTTCACTTCTCTAAAGTAGATGTAATATAATAATGTCAATAATGAATTAATTATTATTTAAATTGTGTCTGGTGTAATTTTTCACGAAGGCGCCAAATAGGAAGGTATTTGTTACGTATGCATGAAGGAACGTCAAATTATTTATTATCGGGTACAAACATAATGATGTTGGCCTGCTGTCTCTCTGTCAATATTTTCAGTTTATTAAAAATTACAAAATGGCCGTCGGAAATCCATCCTGGAAAGGTTTGTGGAAAGACTTATCCCAGCCGCGACCAAATTTTTTTCTAACGTTTGATCTAACCACCATGGTACAAAAAATTTAGGGTTGGTGTTACACAAAACGTGCGGACACAAAACATCTAGGACGGATCTCCGGTTTGGCCTTTAACAAAAATTTTTGTTCTTGTAGTTATTATACATTTTTTTTATCATTTTTTTACGTATTTTTTATGTAATATTTTTTAAACGTTTTTGTTTAGAATTGATCGTTATATTTTTCTAAATGTTCAGTTTTTTAAGATTCTTTTTGTTTACACGAACCGTTGGATTATCGTACGTGTTGATGTTGGTTGGTTGAAGCGGGTTGAGGATGTTGATTGAGACGATGGCGATGATGTTGGCTAAGATGACGTCTTACGAAGATTAAGATGAGAATGATTATCATGGTACAATTTCAAAAAATTTATTTTACGCTGAAATTATCTCAGAGATTATCTTTTTTTACTACTCTTTAATTGTATTCTTACTAGACTTCAATATTCAATAACACCAGTTGTTGCTGGCTTTCTTCTCTGCCTCTATTTATTAGTCATCATCGTCGTCTCGACATCGTCGTCGTCATCATCATCATCGACACCAATCATCACTATCATCACTGCCCTCCTATACATCATCATCGTCATCATCATCATTATCATCATTGGCGTTATCATCGTCATCATCATCGTCATCCTTCAGCCAGTTAGTCTTTCTACAATTCTGTAGCTACTGCTTCGAATGAATTTAAAAGTATAATAACTCTTAAGTTTTTTTTGCATAATTCCTAAAAAATAAAATCACATTTCGTCAATCAACGCACTGCTTTTTTTCTGTTTAAAATGTTCTTTTTTGTCGTCGTCATCATCTTCATCATCTGCTTCACCACCATCATCTTTATCATCGTCATCATAATAGTATTCATCATCCTCATCATCTTTTTCTTCATCTTCATCATAATTATCTTAGAAAATGCGAACACCATAATTTCTTCATAGCATCTTTATTTTTTGTATGAGGAACTGAAACGAATGTTATTAATTTTGAGGTTAATTGCCTTATCTACTCTCTTTTCTTTTCTCTCTCTCTCTCTTTTCCTCTCCCCGACTTTTCATTCCCATCATAAATTTACTCATTCATCGTCATGTCACTTACTCTACTTACATTATCATTTTCAATTTTAATATGTCAGACCCATTCATGTCTATGAATATATGTTTTTAAATTTTAATTATTTTTTCATTCGTTCCTTTCTTTCTTGGTTTTTCCATTTTGGAAAGTCCAATCTGGTGCAGAAGAGAAAGTTCGAATAGCTGATGTTGTTTTGTCCGTTCATCAGTGTCGTCTGCTTGTGTCATTTAACTACTTGAACTTTTTGCGTGTTTCTCAGCGCAATTTCTTCTTTATACTATCATCGTCATTGTTGTTACCGTTCTCATCACGTTCTTATGTCGTCATCATCGTCATTGTCATCTTCCTCCTCTTCCTCACCATCATCTTAATCACTATCCTAAACCACCGCATTCGTTACTTACTCACTACTCACTCATCACAGACAGACATCATCTCGTGTTATCATCAGCCTCATCAACATTATTACTGTTGTTCGTTTGTTTTTTTTTCTCTCTTGGGTAAACACAGGATGCCCGTTCTGTTTCCAACTTAATTGCTCCTTAACTTTCACAAGAATTATTTAATTATATAAAGTTGTTAAATTTTACACACACGCACGCACGCCTACACACACACATACACGCATACACACACATCTACACAATAACATCACACACACACACACACACATCTACACAATAACATACACAGAGTAGTCTAATTTATTTTTAGAGGTATATAATTTTTGAGTATAAATTGTAAATAATGGACAGTCAAATACAACGATGTTAGCTGGCAACTGATGGTGCAATTATAATGGTGTGACGGAAGTGTCAAATGTTGTCAAAAGTTTGCGAAATTATATTGGAAAAAATATGCTGAAATAAAATAAGTATGTAATGTTAATTTTGTGTCATCACATGCATCTAATGTCTATAAGACTGGTTTTTATCCATTCTTTTTAAACAGAACAAGTACCTGAACACTTTATATAAAAAAGTTTCACTTGGGAATATTTTCACCAGGCAGATGTGAGACGAGACGAATAATTATTATCGCAAACCTAATGAACAGTCTCTTGAATGTTGATTATTGTGGTGGTGCAATTAGAAGCTATGATCAAACGAACAGTTAGTCAGTCAGTCAGTCAGTCAGTCAGTTGTTCTCACGTTACGAGGGTGTGCAAATCACCCGACAGTTTGATACTATCAACTACTTGCTTCTGTTTTCTACTTGAAGATACAATTAAAACAAGTGCTCAACTTTTTTGTTTTGTGATAAAAAATACTTGTTGCGGCTGTAAGAAAGAAAGCCATTATAACGAAAGGTAGAATTGATTTAAGGTAGAGGTTGATTGAAACTCGTTGGTGAAGTTGTTGATGTAAGGGATTGAGTTGAATGTTGTTAACTGGCAACATCCGTATCTGTTCTGTTGCAAATATCCTAGGCAGTTAAAAAGTAAAAATACTGGAAGGAGACATTGAAAGAGGAAAACAAAAATTATGGTGCAGTCTCAGAGGGTGAGAATGGTGGTGAGGATGGTAGTTGTGCTGATGATGGTAGTGACGACGACGACGATGATGATCACCGTAAGAGATTTGATATAATATTCTTAAAGTTGTTGTGTGTTAGTTCACGATGGATGAATCAGCAATGAACTCGCGAAACAACAACTGCATCATCATATTACCTACCTATCTGCCTACCTGTCTGTCTGTCTGCATGTCTGTCTGTCTGTTTGTTTCTCTCCTCTGCTACTGCTGATACTGACTTCATCGCACGCTACAAGCACGCACACACAAAAGAAACACAATAATGTATTTACGCATACACATATATTAAATGCATATTTTAACATTTTCATTTGAATAAACGATAATATACACGCATATATGCTCTGCCCGTAAATAAATGCTTACATAGATAAGTATATTAGATAGTTTGCACGAAGATTGTGTGGTGTGCTGTGTTGTGGATGAGTGTGTATATGTGCATTCAAGTGTGTTTTTGTAGGATGTAGGATACATGCATTGGAGATAAGGCAGACTTGAGATGTGTTAATACCTTTCATTGAGCTCATTAGTATAATTTGCTGGTCATAGATATTAACATTCAGACGATCCATTCTGTTGCTGCCACTGGTGTTGTTGTTGTTTTTGTTTCGACGCTGATAAATTATATCCATATATCATTTTCATTATTATCACCATAACATCACCACCACCAGCGTGTTCATCGTCAAGACTTCCATATTAATAATTATTAATAGCTATAATTATAATTAATGCTACCTTTAAAAACACTCCTGGATTAAAATGGACACAAAATTCCAACCATAATCCCTGTCCAGTTGTCTGACGATAACATGTGACCATAGGTTCGTCTCCTGTACCCTTCGCATAGTCTGATCACTTCTCTTCCACAAATTAATACAACCACAATCTCAATATTTCTTTTGCAAATTTCAAGTCCAGTGGATGGAGTGTATCATCGCTGACGAGATGCACGTAGTCGATGCAGGCGGACTGTTATTTAAATGGATTGCCACTTGAGAGTCTTCTGAACTTTTAATAACGAACGCCTGTTGAGAATGAACGACGATGATGATAGAAATAATGAACATTTTGCTAATGTAGATCAGAAAAAAGTGAATGTGTTTTCAAACATTTTTATTCAAAGTTTCGTTAACAAGCCTAGCAATACTTATGAAATGCGTAATTTAGTGAACGTCAGAAGAAGTAAAAAGTCTTGAAAGAGAACGAAGCGTGTGAAACAAACTTGAAAATGCTAAGAAGGAAAAAGTTCAAAAATTCCCACATATAATAATTTAATTTGAACTTTGGATTGTGAACGAAACAATAACGCTCGTTAGTTTACTCATTGTTTTGACGTTAATAAGCAAGGAAAAGTGCAGGGAATGAAGAAATTGCATGAAAAAAGTATTCGAGTTAGCATTGCAAATTGTTGCGCGTATATATATTTATCCCGTGTGGCGCCTATATAGAAGTAATTTAGCAAGACAGCACCTAATCATTAACATCATCGTGCTTAGATTAAGTTCAGTAGTCCATGTAGTTAGTAATAGTAAGTCTTCTTCCGAAGTACACCGGCTAATGAAAGGCAGACGAATCAGTTTTCACCAAATTGTTATTGGGTTATACTATGCAACGTCTTGTACAAAATTGTGTGTGTGTGTGTGTGCTTGCATGTGGTGTGTGTGTGTGCTTGCATGTGGTGTGTGTGTGTGCTTGCACGTGGTGTGTGTGTGCTTGCATGTGGTGTGTGTATGTGTGCTTGCATGTGGTGTGTGTGTGTGTGTTTGCATGTGGTGTGTGTGTGTGCTTGCATGTGTGAATTCAAACGTGCTGCTGTTTTTTTGCACCGTATATAAATTTATAAATATCAAATGTATGCAGGAGTAGCCGAATATAAACATCTTTCTTTCTCTCTCTCTCTCTCTCTCTCTCTCTCTCTCTCTCTCTCTCTCTCTCTCTCTATCTCTCTCTCTCTCTTCTTTCTCGCTCCCTTCTCTTCCTCTCTCTCTCTCTCTCTCTCATTCATTTCTTTTTTCTCCTTTGCCCTCCTCGCTCTTCCCATCTTTCAATTTTTTGTTTGTATCTTCATCCTCTCATATTACTTTTTTGTTTCCAAAATATTTTTGATATTTTATTACATATTTCAAAAAATTATTTTTGTTATGTCTGGAGTTTTTATCTTGATGATTAAGTTCTTCCAACTTTTGATTTTTAACTGGAGGTGATTCATAACAATGACTCTCTTTCTTTTTTAAATATTTTTAGACAGGTTTTTAATTTAATTATCTGCGAGTTTCGTGTCATCGTTCTGTTGAAACATTTTGAATTATTTTAATTTTTTCTTATTTCGTGTTAAATTGTTTAACTGATAATATTTATATTTCCTCAAGAATTCATTTTTATTTATTATGTCTCATCGCGCAGTTGATTAAATTTTCATTTTCTTACAGAAATATTTATTTTTGTTTTAAAAACATTTTTACTTTTTATTGTTCAGTAAGTACTTTATTCACATTTGTTATAAGCATTAAATATCTTTTAGGTTTTTTAAATACATTGCATGCGTACGTGTGTTATCTATTATTTCACAGAGATCGATATTTTGTTTGTAAATATTCTGGAAGGATGTTTTAATCTGAGATGTTTTACACAGCATCAGTCTGTTTTGTTAATTCGATACGACCACTCATGTTTTGTTCAACATTTTCAATAATAAATATTCATTAAATAATTTCCATTTATTGGACTAAAAAATATGTTTAATTTATTTCATTTACAATTATTTCTGCATTTATTTTCAATTTTACGTTTAAAAATTATGATCAAAATTTAAATTAGAGATTGTTTAATTGAATGACATTGAATGTTATAGGACGATGCACGAGGTCTGGCAGACGCTACTCGAGGAAACTGATCGTGTTGGCAAGACTCGCTTGTCCGCAGCCGATGTTTATTCGCAACAAATCTCTGAATCATGCAAGCTAGTCAGAGGGGTCAAAGTTCAAGTGGCTAAAAAGGTGAGCCGTTCTATGTACGTTGTACTTTATGCGTGTTGCACTCTAAGTTGCGTGTGTATTGCACATGTCGTTGCATTATTTGCTGCAACACGTGTTGCATCAACTGTTGCATCAACTGTTGCATCATCTGTTGCATCAACTGCTGCATCAACTGTTGCATCAACTGTTGCATCAACTGTTGCATCAACTGTTGCATCAACTGTTGCTGCGTTTTATTGCAATTTTTTAGAAAGTTTATTTGGTACGATTAAGTTTTATACTAATGTTATTTTCATATCACAATTAAGGACATTGAAAATAAATTAGTGTTCGTTGAAATGATAAAATTTGAAGTTTCATTGAAATGATTTTAAAATCTGAAATAACATTTTATTGCGTTGAAAACATATGCTACAGGTGTTTGAGAATCTGATCGAGATCCAGAAAGATCTGACGATGAGCATCCAAGAGCTGACGAAACTTCAGAAGACCTACAAAGACGAGGAGCACATTGCACATGATGCTAGGGTGAAGGCCGCCGATGCAGATGACAAGTTAGTAGGATGGATGGATGGATGCATGGATGCATGCATTAGTTTTGTAAGAGTGTTTATAATTTAAATAACGTATTTGATGTCTCAGTTGTGATGTGCTGTTGTAGTTAACGTGAAAATGCAACAGCGTATGATGGAAATGTTATTCATTGGAGAGTTGCCAGATTATGATGATAATAAAATTAATGAAAATTACGAAGGCGATTGGGATAACAACGAAACCTTTGTATTAACACGGTAATAAAACTCAAACCAGAAGTATGCACCGTACGTTAATTGGTTCTGCATTAGCTTACTTGTTGTTTCAAACAACACATAATAATAACAATTGTATTGGTAATAATAATCTTAATAATAATAAGTTATTATTTTTTGTTGTTTTACAGACATAGTTTTTTAATCTAGGCAAATGAATTTTTTTTTAAATAACCTACTTCAACTGCTACTATCAATAATATATCGTTCGATGGTATCATTCATAAAATATGTTTTCAATTTTCTTGTTTAAAGATTTCCGATATCCACTAATACAATTCCCAATTTGATTCAATTTAATGGTTTTCAAAACTTTTACATTTAACTAACTGCACAACAAACTTCCTAATGGCACAAATCAAGTTACAAACATTTCTTAGAGGAATTGAACAAAAATTATGTTAGCTAATCACGTAACCTTATTGTACAAAAAATAGTAATAATATGTAACGTTAATCAAATGAAGTGTTTTAATGGTGAATTTAATTCATCAATTCAGCAAACTGGAATTGGCTGGTTTGAAAATTAAATTGAGAACGGAAATGAACGGGGAACGAATATTACTTCCGGTACAAACACACACATGGATATATTTATTATATGATACACTGCTTGTTTTAATGATTTACTTAATCATTACCTCATTATTACACACGCGCACACACACGCACACACACCGACTAACTTTACTTTTGTATTAAAGTTTAAGCTAACTTTAAAGTCTGCATTTTCTTTGATGCGAACTGTCTGAAGCTCGTTGTTGTGGTTAGCGTCATCTTGCGATAATTTTTTATGACATTTTCTGTCAAAGATGCCATTTCTTATTTATTTATTTGTTGATATTTATATTATTTTTGGTTTATCGCAGTCGTTTTATTAGTCAGGTTGTTCATTTTTATTTTGACGTCACGAAATCCAATTAAGATACTTACTGTCTTATATGATACCTTACATGATGTCTTATATGATATCTTGTATGATATCTTATTTGATATCCTGGTTGCTTTCCTATCACGATCATTGAATTGTGTAAGATTGTATGTTATTTTAAACTAGACAAAAATAATTACAACTACATTTCCTATGATTTCCATTCAATAACTTGACTTGCAGTGCAAAATAAACATCTGCACATATCTATACAGCGTTTTTTGGAATGATAATCTTAAGCTTTTTTCAAACAGTCATTGTTTAAGAACTTTGTCAGACAGACTGACACGACAATAACATCTTTGTTTATTAACATTATATCTCCTTTTTCTCCTTCTTAACTGGCTGATTTTCATAACAGAACCACCTCAACTGAATGTTTTAACATCATTCATCCTCCTCCCATTCCAATGGTTGGAATAGTTCGGTGGTTGATGATGGTTTGTATGAAATGGGTACTGACTTGTATGCTAGATCACTAGGCAGATGCCATCCCTTTGTGTCGTTCTCTATGTTGATGTGTAATAATTATTCACGTTCTTTGCGTTCTGTTGTATGAGTTGCACTTGTCTTTTGTTGTTGTTTTCTATAGTTGGGATGAGTTTGAGTGAACTTGTACTTTTTTAGGTGCTACCATAAGTAGTATCGATGCTATAGAAAATTTCAAATTTTCATCTATTAATTCAGATTGTAAGTGAAATCTCAGTCTAGCTAGAAATTAATAAATGTTGATTGTTTTTTGGATTTGGATTGATGGGTTAAATAATTTCAGGAAACTTTCAATATTTAAATGAAAATAGAAATCTAATTAATGTTCTTTGTAGCCGTGCTTGAAAATACATCTTGCTTGCCCTTAAATGTTACGGAATCGGCGATGTTCACTGATCACTTATTCCGTGTCAAAATGTTTCGTAAATTTGTTTCTCCGTTCTCTTAGTTTTGTCGACGGATGATTGTTTTCGATTTGAAATTTATTCATTGCTGATCTTTTAATCTTAGGCCATATTTTGATTAAGAAACACCAAACCAGTAAATCGAACAGTTAAATTGTTTATTTAGAGTTTAGGCGGATTAAATTGTGAAAACTTTTAGACCGTAACTAATACAGTGCAAGTTAATGTGCGTGTGCGTGTGTTTTTTTTTGTGTGTGTATGTATGTGTGTAGGAGAGAGAGAGAGAGAGAGAGAGAGAGAGGAGAGAGAAATTAAAAATTAATTTCAAAGTACCCCTATGTGACATTTGAAAAAGAACGCTTTGTTGAAATTTTGAATTCAACTGTTTTTGAAATGATTTAGGTTATGCAGTGTTTGAATAATATTTAATTTAATTTATTTGCTTATTTGTCATCATTCACATAGTCGTTCACTTTTTGAAAACAAATTGATCGCATAACAGCCCATTAATTAACTACTGTGGCTTGCTTCAAGGAAGTTATTGGTGATAAAGTAATAATAATAATAAGATTAGACATTATGATAATAATTATAGGCATATGAAGCGAAGGTAGATATCTCCATGACAACATCAGCATTAATGAAAGCTGCAATTCTATAATAATAATAATATTAACCACAATAATAATAATAATAATAATAATAGCAACAGCACCAGCAACAATAATGATATTAATAATAATAATAACAACAATAACAATTATAGAAATCGTGCATGATTGAATACACATTGAATAGATTTTCTTGAAATTCATAATGTCGTTCTTGGCATTTTTAACTTTACCATACTTTGTTAAATTGATGAAATAGATCACAAGTAATCCAACGAAAACAATTGAACAGAGTAAAGAAGAAGTCAGTCGGCATCTTCACCTCCCTCTCCAAACTCCAGCAACAAAGCAGCAAGGTTCGTTCTCCATTTAAACCTGGTTCGTTTCTGCAATAACATACACCTAACATACAAACATGGCACACAGCGAACATACAATAACAATATACATGTGTACAGATATGTGTAAATTGTTGCGTGGCATACCTGCGTACTGATACAATATGTGTACATGTATAGTACTCGCGTACATATACGCAAAAATTCGTGATTTTTTTGTACCACACAATGTGCGTACCTACACACACATACAAACGTATCATTTACGTGCGTATTATACTGATTCATGTAATAAGATGCGATATTGGTGCTCTTGTTAAAAACCGTACAAAGATTTTATTATATCGAAGTAATCATCCTCCAAATTGACTTCGTTATATAGAAGAGGTAACGGAGAAAATGGCACGTGCAATTATATGCATTATTACTAATGCTGCTATAATTGCTCGCTATTTGAATATTTTAACTTGACTAATCATTTTGTCTAGATGTTTGTGCAAATTACATTTGTTTATTAATTTTTTCTTTTTTTCATTCATACATTCACTTGTTTATTTGAATATTTGGTGAGTCATTGGGTTTCGACATTGGTCAACTTCCTGATTTTTTGATGATTTCACAACATTTGCTGTATTTAAGCATACTGTTATGACTTTTAAAGTTAAAAAACAAACACTTAACGAGAGAGAGTGAGAGAGAGAAAGAGAGAGAGAAAGGGATAAAAGTTTAAATTGCATTCTACGTCCCGTTTCATTGTACCATACCAGGTAAAGAAATTTTTCAGTAGCTACCGTAATAAGTATGGACATTTTACTATCAAAGAAACACTCCACTGAACTAAAAGAGAACATCACATCTTTTTAATATTCAATGAATCAATCTTTGGATTATTAATTACTTTTTTGATGATTTCACAACATTTGCTGTATTTAAGCATATTGTTATGACTTTTAAAGTTAAAAAACAAACACTTAACGAGAGAGAGTGAGAGAGAGAGAGAGAGAGAGAGAAAGAGAGAGAGAAAGGGATAAAAGTTTAAATTGCATTCTACGTCCCGTTTCATTGTACCATACCAGGTAAAGAAATTTTTCAGTAGCTACCGTAATAAGTATGGACATTTTACTATCAAAGAAACACTCCACTGAACTAAAAGAGAACATCACATCTTTTTAATATTCAATGAATCAATCTTTGGATTATTAATTACTTCTTAAATATCTGAGGTTCGAGGTAAACACAGTTGTCTAAATAATATGGAAAGCAAATCGAGAATGATGCTATATTTTTTTTTGGGGGGGGGGATATTTGTATATGTGTGTGTAGCAAACCAAAAAAAACGAACATCACAAGCAACTTTTAATTAAGCGCCCTCTGCTTCCTACTCATCATACCTGTTCACTTTTGACCCTTAGGGCACACTACTGCACCCATAAAAAACGTTGCTGTTGTTAATGTGGTCTGATTATCATTATTACTTAAGTATCGTAGTTGTTGTAGACATCATCAACATTTTTGTCACTATCATCATACAGCATCATTTTTTGTACTTCATTGTTCTCCAAACTAGCTAATTTGTACCGATGCGTTTCAAGAGGACTTTATATAACATCAAAACTAGGTTGATTAAGGTGTACAACTGTACCATTTTGGTTGATACAAATATCTTTTTGTTGTTATTGACACTAGAAACTAATTTGGATAATAATCTTCTACATCTCAATCAAACCAACTATAATAATATAATAGAACGTTCATTCATCTCAATAATATAACTTTGGTAACTTCTACATCTCAATCAAACCAACTATAATAATATAATAAAACGTTCATTCATCTCAATAATATAACTTTGGTACGATTGAATAAGCTCGATCTGTTCACAAAATAACCAGTGTGTGCATATAGTTGGTTGATTGAATGACTAATTGATTGATTGATTGGTTGGTTGGTTGGTTGATTGATTGATTGGTTGATTGATTGATTGATTGATTGACTATTTGATTGATCGATCGATCGTGCAGTTGAACACGAGGAGAGAGGCTTGTGAAGCGAAATCGACAGCTGCTCGCAACGAGTATCTATTGTGTCTGGCGGCCGTCAACGCCCAACTCAACCAATATTACAGCAAGGACGCACCCGAACTCATCATGGTGCAATCTTAACCTTGATTTCATTTCTGTGTTTTGTTGAAATAATGTCAATTAAATTATTTTTGTATAGGCTTAGTACATTTTAACCGGTTGAATATACATTTTTTTACTACTTCAAATTAAAATTTCAGTTAATTAATTCTTCGAACAATCATCAACACACGGAATTATGAAATTTTTAATAAATGTGGAATTTAAGCATTGCATAATACATACTAACCAACCAACCAACAAACCAAACCTACAAACCAAACCAACAACCAACCAACATTTAACCAACTAACCAATCAACCAACCAACATCTAACCAATAATCAACCAACCAACATCTAACCAACAACCAACCAACCAACCAACTAAAAACCAACCAACCAGTCAATGGATGGAGAGATATACGAGAAGATGCAGGAATATTTCACATTGTTCTGCCAGGCTGAACTGCAGTCATGCGGAATTACGCAGGAGTGCTTCATGAGGATTCTCGCTGATTCCACCAAAGTTGGTGTGGTGTGGTGTGACGTGTGAAACTTGTTGAGTCGTTGGTTAAAAAATAATACCAATGATGATCAATTTGTTATTGACTCGTTGCAAGTATATGCTAGAAGATATGTTAAATGTCATCTTTCGTTAATCTTTTCGGGCAATATAGCAGCGGTTGATAGAGATACCATGTGGCATCTCAATTATTCTTCCACCAATCTACTGAATTTAATAACCCCAAATGCAACATTTACATATTTTGCCTTATTTCAAAAGCCATGCAACATACCAGTGAAATATGAATACCGTAATTAAGTTTAAATATACTCTATAATGCTTCAGAGGAGCGTCAGAGTATAATGTTCACGTGTCCAGCTTCAAGTACACTATTTGCATCATATTTCACTTTTAAACACCTGCTCGCATGCACTCGTGTTGGCTTCTGCTTAAAATCACGATGCTTTTTAATGATGTTTTCGACCTCCTATGCACCAGACAATAAGTGTGTGTACGATATGTGACATATCTACATACGCTTAATATAATATTTGCTGTATTCATATTGCCATTATTACATTTCGAACAAGGTCTATTAAAATAAACATACATGAACAAACCGCGCTGTTGCCATGTTAAATGACTAAGTAATATATTGTATAATTATTTAACTTCGGCCGTCTCTGATAGAGTTAAAGTTTTAAATAAAATACTCCTTAATCTAGCCAAATACTTAGCAATGCCTAGGAATCCTTAAAACTTGCTTGACTTAAAATGAGCGCTTTTTAAAGTTTATTGTAAAACCGACCAAGCTATCCAACCAATCTGCATATTTGTTTTTGAAGCAGTTCTTAGTCCTTCTACTGATTTACTTGTTTCTCCACTAACTTCTAGTCATTTACACATCTTATTGTAATTATCCGATTTGTTAGTTTCGGATCCTGTCTCGGCACGTACAACATGCGTTTCACGTGTTCACGTACCTTGTTGTTCAAACGTAAATTATTATTAATGTTCAGGTAAATAGAGACTTCCAGCTGAGAGGATTCCTGGCTGACAACACCATCTTCGTTGACCTCATTCAATACCAATTTCAACCGCAAGACAATGACAATGTGAGTCTATTATTTTTATTTTCCGCAAATTATTTGCAACACCCCTAAATTCAACGCGACCAACACAGCGTATACGTATGTTCATTTTCATCAAACAAGCGTTTCAATTACGTGTTTCGATATGCGATATATATCTGATATATCCATATCGATATATCCGTTTCGTAAAAAAAAACACAAGACATCGAGTCTCTTGATCAACTTGCTGGCGAATCAGACGATAACTACAATTTCAAGTAGATATTATAAATAACTACACGGTATCATGTTAGCTGGAATTTACGTAATTATCAAATAAAATGTACTCTTTTCAATTATTTGACTTAACATAAAAATAAATGTAACAAAATCCTCGAAGATATCGAAGGTTTCCACAGAGTTTCAGAACTCAACTCCGATGGAAGCAGAGACGAAGAAGTGTGCCGCCAGGTACGTCCAGGAAGACAGAGCGATCAAACAAGCATCCAAGAAACTTCAGCGGCTTATCGATCAGTCAACCAGTGCCAGCAAAGTTTGTTTTTCACCTGCTTCTTAATTTTAAATTTTCAAACGAATAAATAAATATACTAAATAAATTATTAAATTGATACAAATAAATATAATATATACATAATGTTGGTATTTGGACGTATACATACAAACAAACACATTATACAGAGACAACACATATATTAATAAAACAAATAAGCCAGTCAGTTAACCTTCCTCCATTTCCCTACAATTTAAATCAAAAATTAACACCCACCTCTGAGAAGTGCCCTAAATAAATAAATAAATGAATATAAAATATGATGATGTGAAGTAACATTAACAATGTACGTACTTAGAGATAAGAGATTAACGCTTGCATGGCGCGAACGCACTATCATTTTATTTTGATAAGAACGGTTTCGTTTTTATTGTTTCATTAATGTAAATTCGAAGTCTCACGCGTCTGCCTTTACTTGGGAATATAAGAACATAACATAAATGGAAAAAATAAGGGGCACGAACTTCACTTGCCTATGACACTAACTAAAAAAATAATCCTAAATTATATTGTAAAATTTAAGATGATGCATTTAACAAATAGTCGTTATTTACGCGAATTTTAGTTTGAATGTAAATTTTTGTTACAGTTTCGAACGTTGTATGCCTAATTAAAATAATTATTTTTACAAACCTGTAGCAGAAGAGCACCGACCAGACAGCTGAGGCCAACGTCGGTGGGGGTGGAACTGTCGACCCGCAAGTTAAAATCGAGGAAATGAAACAAATTATTCGGAAGTCTACTGTTAGCTTCCTAATTTTGTCTCAAAATAATTTTTTCATTATTATTATTATTGGTATTAAAATTACTAACTGCTAGTTCATAATTTATTTCTAAAATAAATATGTTGTCTTTTCTTAGATGGTAAAATTAAATACGGTTGCAACACACTTTTGCAAAATGTTCATAGATTGAGAGGACGAAGATGGAGGCAAGGATGGATGCTTTGAAAAAAGCAGGCATCAACACAGATGCGTTCATCTTGTCGGCTCGTACTGAAACGAAAACACCTGAAGATGAGGAAGAACCCCTAAACCTTGTGTCCCCATCGACCCCCCACGTTACTAACGGTGATGCCGGAGGGGAGAAGACTGGTGGGGGAAGCATGCGAAACAGCAGAGAAATACAAGATGACAATTTAAAAGTACTTTTTCTTTGACATTTGGAAAGTTTTTTTGTCTCTAGTATAAAAGTAAATCTTTAGAATACTTATATTGCTGGAAATAAATGATTTGTTACATGACCAGTTAGCTAAATAGTTGAATGTTTGGTATTCACATGAGATGTCAATCGGAATAAGATTTTTTGTAAAAGGGCGAAGGATATCTGAATGAGAAACAATAAAAAATTTTAAGGTATTTAATACATGCCCGCAAAATTCGCTGCCATGAAAAAGAAAAAAACTATTTCGGCGATCTCGAATACTTTCTGTGATTTTTATTACAAAATTGCGGAAGTCCCGAACTGATTATGTTTTTCATTTTTTACAGCTAATAAAAGTTTATGGCGAAATTTGATTTGTTAAATTCTCGTTAACAATACTTAATTTGCATTTGAACATTTAAAATCATTTGCGACACGTTACAGCAGCAGGCACCTCCATCATCCAGTACAACAGACACCAGCAACATTTGGAATGACGCCATGTACAGCGCTTCAAATGACGATGAGGCGTGGAAAGAGAGCACTTCACAGCAGTTGTCAAACAACAGCAACAACGCTTTCACGGATGACTTCGTGACGTCAACAACAACAACTGCACCGGCCAGTTCAATGCCACAAGACGATGAAAGGGATGTCGTCGTTGTCGAGGAAGTTGGACAACCCGCTGTGGCTCTTTACGCTTTCCAGGTCATTCAATTAAGACCAAAGTCATTCGTGTTTGTAATTTTTTCAAGTTTTATTAGTTCCTGTCTATAACGTATCTATTTAAATGAATTTTCTAACGTATTTATAATTACGTAAAAAATTTGTGATCAGGGTGCCAACAGTGATGAGCTGGATGTGGCGGAGGGCGAGCCACTGGAGACCTTGGGAGAAATACACGATGGATGGATCAGGGTTAGTTGGTCAAACAATTATTCAAGAACAACTTCAATTGAAGCCACCGAGTTGTACTTGAAAACGTTTCTGCGATGATTAGCGCAAAATCTTTTAAACGTATTTGTATTATTAATTTACCTTGATGATCTTTTCACACAGGCGCGTAACCATATTGGGCATACAGGCCTGGTCCCCGTCGGATACATCCACATAGGATCCACGACACTGCCCCCTATGGAAGCACCTGTTCACGACGGAAGTACCAACATTGCCAATGACGTTGGTTATGGTGCTTATGAAGAAACCGTAGGAGAAATACAACCCTATGACACTAACATTGAATCAGTCAGATATTCACACTTTTTTATTTTTAGAAATTTATTGCCATTGACAACGTTTTAGTTTTTACGACCTAATTAATCATTGATAAGACGATAAAGTCAAACACCATTCATTCAGGCAGTTACTAAAATACTATTTTAAAAGGAAAATAAAAATTTCCACAGACCTTTCCAAGTGAAGCTCCTCCCCCGCCACCAGTTTGCACTGCTGTCTTTTCACCAGGTCAGCTATTATCATTAAATTAATTTATCTAATAATGTTGGATATGTGTTTTAATTAGATAATTTATTTTCGTTTATTTAATAATGCCTGACTTGTTTTTCTTCCATAAATTTACCATTTTTTTCATTTAGATGTAGATGGCACGTGTCAACCATACTCCACGGCGGATTACGAGGTGCAAGCCGCCCTGACTACACCTCCCCTAGTTCCATCTGACGGTCGCCCATTACATCCATTTCGAAATTTCCATCGTAACAAATAATACCTGTTATTGATGCAAAAAATAAATTAATCATGAGAATAAATCTAAAAAATATTTTATATATTTATCTATACTGAAAACTGATTTGTGAAAAATTTATCAAAATTTTTGCCTGTAGACGGTTTGTGGGCCAGAGCGTTGTACGATTACTATGCAACGAACGATGAAGAACTAACATTTCCCGAAGGCCAACTCATTAAGATCTTGCGCAAGGAATTGCACGACGGAGTTGATGATGGATGGTGGGAGGGAGAATACCATGGCAAAGTGGGAGTATTCCCATCCTTGGTTGTCGAAGAACTCACGGCAGAGAGTGAAAAAGTTTGTAGATATACTTGCGTTTAATGATGGGCTAGTATTTAAATGTTTAAAATCTACAGAGGCTAGAATCACCGATGCGACCTGGTCCTCCGGGATTCATACCCCCTCCTCCAACCACTGAATTCCCAGTGGAAGAGCCAATTTTACCTCCATCTTCATTCAACGACCAGCCTGCCACATTACTCGAGGACGAATCTGCACCACCACCACCACTTCCACCACTGCCTGTTTTGGAAAATGGTGACCAACATGCACCTCAGCTGGAAATCACCATACCTACTCCGACCGATGGTGGCAAAGTCACAAGCGAACTTCTACAAGGTTAACGTTAACCTTAGCACAAGTTTTGCGTCCTTGCAATATTCTTTCTGGCTTTTTTTGTCCGCATTTTATTTTGTTTTTTCTTAAGTTTTATGTTCATTAATATTAAAGAAATAAATTATTTTTAATAACTAAGCTACTGTTTTATAAATATTGAACATAAGCCTGAACCTTATTTTTCGTTCATGTTTTGTTGTCTTGTTAATTTTAAATATTTAATTTATTTTAGTAACTTTATTAATTTAATTACTCAAGTTTATTTTTCTACCGACATTTTCATTTAATTTTTTTTACAGCCCATATGCTTGCTTTAGCAAAATGACTGAGAGTTTGAAATTTCGAGAAACTGATTTCTGACACTATTTTTTATTCAACTTTAAATATTTTGAGAGGACCAAAGATATATATTATTTCAGAGCAGCCTTATTTTTAAAGTTCGGATATTATTTTACAAAGTTTTTATTGTTTATAAACTAAATGTTATTTTTTCTGTTTTGTTCCAAATAATTTTACAGTTTGTGGTCTGTTATTTAGTTAGATGACTAGTCTTGTGTTCCCTCATCTCTATCTTTTTTGCAATTTTTTTGTTTACTTAAAAGTTGAATTTTTTTTTAAATTTGTTTTGTTTGTTATATTTTTGTCATGTTCTCATTAAACGCAATGATTTTAAATGTTTTATAAGTTTAAATATTTATTTAAATTTTTGCAAAATTTCGTTTCGGGACAAGAGCGTGTGAACCTTGTAACACTGTCATCATAATTTTGCCACTGGTCATTTTCAATGAATCTTTTCCCCACTGATAATCGAAACTAGTACCGACTTTAATATTTTTAAAATGCTTTAAACTACGCACCTAAATTCTTCAGTTTTATTATTAGAAAAATTAAAAGCTCAAACATTAATCATCGATATTTTTAGCATCGTGTTTTCTGATCATTTATTTTTGCATGCTATGTTTTTCTAGTAATTTTGGACCAACTTTTTTTAACTTCATAAATGAAAGCGTCAAAATATTTTTAAACTTTGTTTAATTATTTTTTTAGAAATAAAATTTATAAAACTAAATACTTAGTTAAAAATAAAGAAATAACTTAAACTATTTAACGAAGTAAGACAACTAGCTTCATACATGGGAAATGTAATTTGGAGAATTTGTCTATAAAAATTATTTGGGCGGTAACGCAACATGACATCATCATTGATTACGAACGCAACACAACATCCGCACTGCATAGATTACGAAGATAGGACGAGGCTGGAGGAGGAGTCAAGTGAAGGGAACAAACCGAACGATATGGACCAGACGGATGAAGACGCATCCAGTAGGAGCACAAGCAAAGATAAAAAGGAGGAAGTTCCTGAACCTGTCAGCGATGACGACAGCAGTTAGTTTCTACTGCGTTCGTTTCGTCTGTTAAAGATTACTATAATTGTATAATTGTCATTATTATATAAATTCATAATTATCATTATACTAATTCATAATTGTCGTGCAGTATTGTAAGATTTGACGTCTAAATTATTTGCAGCAGACCTGTGTTGATTTTTCCAAGAATGAAAATGGAAATTGCGCGACTTTCTGTACCTCTTATTAAGCAAATTTTCAAAATTTGTTTAAATTTATTTATCTTCAGCAAAATTTTTGTCATTTTCGTTTTAGAGAGAGCATTTTTTTTACGTAATTATTAGAAATTTAGATTAAAAGTTTATGTAGAATAACTCGTAAATGTTACGCGTGAGTTTGAAATTTTTCTAAACATTGTACTTATCACTTATTTGATGTTACGTTCAAAAGTACCATTACATATTTATGCGACGTTGTCATGTCATGTCCAGAGTTAAATTGCCTGAAACAATTTTTGTGGCAATAATTTGGTTTTTCAATAAAATTGTAATTAATATGGTTGTTGTCAATGTTTATAAATTTTAACCAATACGGATCATATATCTTATATAGCGTATATACAGTTTATACAAAGTATATATAGTAAATACAAAACTAACAAGCATGGTTCTTGTCAAGTACTAGTTTAGATAGCCTAACATGCACGTGCAGAGCATAGTACAGTGTTGTCCAGCGCGCAGGTCAGAACCCGACTTGCTATGGACGTTTTATTGGTCTCGTTGACACAAAGAAACACAAAAAGTACAATAAAATACAAATTAAATTGAATGTTTTTTCTTGGAAAGTTTCAAGATTTCAAAAATACAGTTGGTATGAAACTATTGATCTCAAATGGAGCTTGCAGAACTTTAAAATGACAGTAGCATTACTTTTTACTCATAAATACCCCTACAGCTGATGCAGAATGCCAACACGTTATTCGCCATCAGTACTAGCGGTACCATTCCCTGTTTTGAGTTTATTAAACGTTCGTAGGCCTACGAAGAACATCCATCCATATGGTAGAAAAGCTGACCCCTTATGTCAACTAGCCCTTTATTTGATTTTTTGAAAAAGCGGATAAGGAGCAAAGAATTCTTGCAACGGTTTTTAGTTAAAGGAGCGAAACCAAATGTTACGAACCCGATATCTTAATCGCAGTAGGATTGGGTGAGCATTCAAGAAATCATCAAGGTATGTTAATTACGCTCGTTATTACGCTCTTTTATGTATGTGTAATTTTTTTAACATTTAACAGCTATGTATCATAACATAACAGAAATGTGGAAAATATATATTATATAGTCACAAACAAATGTAACGCATAAAACATATGATGGGTCATTAAATGACTATACCAAGGAATTATAAATATCTGACACACTTAAACGAGAAGAAAAAAACATTAAAAAAACTTGATTTGAAACTTTTCATAGTAACACATAGCAGAGTATGCAAATGATAAAGATTATATATACATGCAAATTCACATGATGTGATATATTCATATATATAGAATATAAATTATTATTATGTTAATATATTTTATTATATGTTATTATATACATATATTGACTGCTTATTTGAGTAAAGTGGAGCCCGTATCTTGTTGACCTTCATTTAACCTTCAAGGTCGAATGTTGTGTTTACATTCGTGCTTCACTCAGTTTAATGTAGTTGGTTCCTCTCTTGCATTACTGATTGAACAACTGACTCTTGGTGGTACTGGCTTTTATTTATTTACTTTTAAATTGCATTATTTTTATATTATAAAAAATTTAAATATTAATTTTTTGATTAAATATTGATACTAATATTAATTTAAAATTAAAAGTAAAATATTATAATGTAATAAACAATAAAGTCATCAAATCAAACTTCAAAGTGTAGTACTAGTACAACACAGTTTCACATATTTTTTTCATGCATGTTTTGAAATTTAAAAAATTAATTTAATAATAGAATTTAATTAGAATCTAAATTAAAATTTTATTAAAATTAAGAAAGGTAAGAGAAGAGAGTTAGAACATTATCTTTTCATTATTGTTGAAATTCAACTTTGCAAGTTTTGCATAGCTTGGCTGCTCAAAATTTAAATTTTAATAATGCTAATATTGTGTGTATAATATTAGTATATAATATGTGGTATTATATTATATTATAAGTATATCAATTCAATCATGAAATGTTTTGTCAGTTCTATTTAAAATTAAAATACATTATTTTCTGAATTTTTTAGGTCATCTAGAAGAAGAAATTATTACAGTTTTTACTTTTCATCAAAGGATTTTGGAAATAAAATATTAATTAAAAATGGATGATTCAGCTGCACTTGGGAAAATCCAAAAGAGCCAGAGCATTTGTGTGACTGCTGGGACAGAAGGTAAAAAAATTGAGAAAGATTGCTACAGTGGCTGTGTCATTGGTGTCTTCACGAGTGGCGGTGATTCCCAAGGTTTATCTGGCAACTGAATTTCATCATTTCTATTCTGTTTCATTATTTTAGATTGTTAAATATATTGAATTTAAAGGTTTTGTGACAGCATTGGATCAACAGTTTTATAGCCATATGTAATTTAAATAACATTAAAAATACAATGAACGGCACAACTGATATCATAAGACTTTTTTAGTTTTCATTAATTATTTTAAATATGTACACATGCATCATACATGACAGTCACATATGGACTGATATTATGATAAAATAAAATAAAGGTTAACATATAACATCTTCACCTGAAGGTATGAATGCTGCAACAAGAGCCATTGTTAGGATGGGAATCTATGTTGGCTGCAAAGTCTACCTTATCAAAGAAGTTAGTCTTCGTTGCAATTGAATTATTTTCCATTTTTGGCATGTTGTTCATTACATTGGTTTTTTACTTGCAGCTTTTAAATGAATGAACTTTTATGTTCATCCGTTAGTTTAGATACATTGCCATTGAAAATTATTTTGGGAATGTTTTATTGAAACTGTTAGTTATCTCACATTAGCTTAAAAAATAAATGGATAAATTTCCTATCTTAAACAACTTAGACTTAAGAGTCAATTTTTTCAAAGCTGTTTGAAGAGAATAAATTAATGAAGGAGTGTTATAATAGGTAGGTGAAATGGTGAACCAATCAAATTGTCAGATGATTTAGTAAAGAAATGAACATTAGCTTGAATATATGTTGAACACTATATATTTGATATTTGTAGACAAATTTAGCTTCAAATATTTGAATTATAAAAATAAACGAAAATCTCTTCACATTAATAAAGTGATCATATATTTTTTTAGAGGAGGATATATCTTTGTTGTGAAACTTTTTTTTTGATTAAAAAAAATTAAATTACAATTGACTGGTTTTTTAAATAAACCAAAAAGATGAACATTATCATC
Source organism: Helobdella robusta (assembly GCF_000326865.2). Lineage (NCBI taxonomy): Eukaryota > Metazoa > Annelida > Clitellata > Rhynchobdellida > Glossiphoniidae > Helobdella > Helobdella robusta. Next base: position 2,109,084 of record NW_008705254.1, read on the forward strand.
ATTACTACAAACAAACAAACAAACAAACAAACAAACAAACAAACAAACAAACAAACAAACAAATAAATAAATGATTGAACACATGAATGAATAAATGATTGATTGAACAAATGAATGCATGATTGAATGAATGAATTTCAGGGCTACCAAGGAATGGTTGATGGAGGGTCAAACATTGTTTTGGCAGATTGGAAGTCCGTGTCCAACATCATACAGTCTGTGAGTTACTCTTTCAAATTTGTTGCATCTTTAATATCTGATTTAGTTAATATTCACAATGTTAAACAAGTTCATTTTCATGAAAGTTGTTTACATCAGGTTATTAATATGCTATTCGTGCTGATCATTATCATCCACACTACAATCACCACATTCATCATCACCATTATTATTTTCACCACACACGTACACATGGACACCACATAAACTCGCACACACACACATACAGGGAGGTACCATAATCGGAAGTGCTCGATGTGCGGACTTCAGAGAGAGGCCGGGTCGCTTGCAAGCAGCATACAACTTGTTGGAACGTGGCATCACCAACCTCGTGTGCATAGGGGGAGATGGCAGTCTTACGGGGGCCAACCTCTTCAGAATCGAATGGTCCAGTCTTCTTGAAGAACTTGTTAAGACAGGTAGGCTGGCTGGCTGGTTGCTGGTTGGATTTGGAAAGAAATGAACCACACGACAAACTTGATAGAAGGGTTAACGATGATGTTAATGATGATTAAAGGTCGAATAACCAGTCAGAAAGCCCAGGAATGTGCTCATCTGAATGTTGTGGGACTCGTCGGATCGATCGACAACGACTTCTGCGGGACCGACATGACAATTGGGACTGACTCTGCTCTGCACCGGATAATTGAGGCCATTGATAACATCAACACTACAGCTTCCAGGCTGGTCTTTGTTTTCTAATATTTTTGTGGAGTTTTTATGATGTTTGATTGATCGTTGATGTCATGCTTGATAACGAGCTAGCAAGTACAATGTACAAACGATAAATTGTATATATTTATATATTAAAAGTATACATATATATTTATATGTACACTTTTTGTTAATTTCAATTCTGGTTCCATAGTTATAACATTCAAATTGCAGTCACCAGAGATGTTTTGTGATGGAAGTTATGGGCAGACATTGTGGGTTAGAGTTTTTTTAATTATATATATATATTTTTTTTAAACAAGGCTTCAATTCTCCTTTTATTAAAACCCAAAGCTATTTATATACTTATAGGACTATTTATATTTTTTTTTAATCCTATAATCGTTTCAATATTTTATAACTTATAATTTTTTCATTTTTCTAATTTTCGGCGACCACCATGTTAACGCTTCCACGACAGCTACTTGGCCCTGGTCGCTGCGTTGGCTTCGGAGGCAGATTGGGTTTTCATCCCTGAGAGTCCGCCGGAGAAGGGATGGGAGGACAAGCTGTGTGAGAAATTGGCGCAGGTTTGTTGGGCAGTTGTAATCTAAACGACAATTTTTTCATTTTTATCTTTTAAATCAGGAAAGAAGTTTGGGACAGAGGTTGAACATCATCATCGTCTCTGAAGGCGCCATTGATGAGGAGGGCAGGCCCATCACTGCTGACCAAATCAAAGATGTCTGTTCAAGTTTTTTGTCCATGTTCTTTGCCAATCATTTTCCTTACTGATAAATTATCTGAATTCATTGATGTTATTGACCAATATAATGTAATGAACATGAACTTTAACAGTTGATCAGCAAGAGACTGAAGTACGACACTCGAGTGACCATATTGGGCCATGTTCAGCGAGGAGGCAATCCATCCGCATTCGATCGCCTGCTTGTTAGTATGGGGTGGAAATAATTTGCCCAGAGAACTTGAAATCGTTCGACAATGATTTTAATAAATTGAATGCGCTAACAGGGATGTCGGATGGGTGCTGAGGCTGTGCTGGCCCTGATGGAGGCCACTCCCTTCACTCCCGCCTGCGTCATCTCCCTGAATGGCAACCAGATAGTGAGGGTGCCCCTCATGGAGTGTGTGGCTAGGACAAAGGAGGTTCAGGCTGCTATGGATAAGAAAGAGTTTCAAAAAGCGGTTGAGCTTAGAGGCAGGTGAGTCCTGATGATGGTTATTCTTATTATTATGATTGTGATGATGTCTATGATGATGACGATTACGATGATGACGATTACGATGATGATGATTGTGATGGTGATGTTAGTAACAGCATTTGTAGCATTGATTACGATGATAATTATGATGGCGACGTTGACATTGATATGGAAGATGATGAGGACGATTACGACGATGATGACTACAATGATAACGTCGACGATGATGAGGATGATGAAGATGATAACTGTTTTCAGGATGGTAATGATCACTACGTCCGATGATAATTATTATATTACAATGACGCTAACAATGACGATGAAGATGATAATTACAGTGATGAGGTCGACGACGATGATGAGGATGATTATGATGGTTATAGAACTGGTTAACTTGGACGTTGATGATAATGATAATAGTAAAAATGGCAATGATGCCACTCATGAATGCAATTTTGCAGTGATATCATTATAACTTGGGTACGTCGACATATCATCATTATCATGCGTGATGGATAGATTAACGATGATTAAGATGGTGTTTCGATTTGAAGATGGAGACGAAGAGCCGTCGTTGATGTTGTTTTTGTTGAAATTTACCTTATGTTAATGAAACATCGTATGAGCGTTGGAAGTGTACGACTATCTCTATATATCTATCTATCATTGACAGATATATAGTCTAACTAGCAAATTAGTTTTTGCAGTTTATAACTTCAAATTTACGGCTATGGCAGTTTTATAGAGAAAGTATTTTTTACTTAACTGTACAATACACTGTGTACCTGTACAATTAGTTTGTTCGTTCTGTTCGTAGCAAAATAGTAACTTTTTCGAGACTTGTTTGTGCTGATTTCTACAGCGTTCTAATCCAATATTCAGTTTCAAGCTGGCAACAATATATGTTTATTGATTGTTGTTTTAATCTTCAATGCTTTCAGTTTATTTAAAGATTTTTGAAAAAATTCTGAAGTATTGGAAATTTTTTTAGCACAAAATTATGCACTTTTTTTATGAAATATTATTAATCGGCTTTGACTTTAAAAACAACCTTCAAATGGAACTCTCTACCTCCGTCTCTGACTACTTCTCCTACGAAGTTCAATGCGGACCTCAAGACCCAACTGTTTGTATTAATAAAATTCATTGAGAAATTTTGTTGAACATCGCAGAAATGGCGCTTTAAAAACTTATTGATTGATTGGAAATGATTGATTGAAATGTTAAAAGGCCTAATAATTTTGATGTTGTTATCGTGATATTGATTTGCATTAAACACGTACCCGTGATGTTTAATTAGGAGCTTTGCAAGTAACGTAGATGACTTTTTGACTCTGAACAAAGCCCAGCCATCGGGGCACATACAGCAGGTAATGTGTGCATTTGCGCCCATCTGGTGGTGTCTGTTAACGTTAATCTCGATAATTAATAGTAGCAGTAGTAGTATTAATTAATTGTAGTGCTATTAGTATTGCTAATGATTGTAATTACGAACATCATTAACGATGCTCCCAGTTTTGAGTTCTTATTTGTTTCAGTTGCTGTGTGATCAACCAACCGATAGTTCACCAAATTTTGTTATTTCCGTCAATCATTCTAATTTAAAGAATTATTTTTAATTATTTTGAAAAAATTCTTTGAAGTTTATCGTTTGAACAACCTTTTTTTTATTTATTTAGATCTTGTTATTCACGATTGCAATTCGAAATTATTCACTTGTTTCGCTGCCTGAGTGTCGTTGTTGCTTTACGCTGTTCAGTTCACAACTAATAGTACGATTCCCTTCTGTTTTGTGTCTGTTGTTTATTTTTCAATAGATGCTAAACTGATCTCGAATCGTTATTTTGCTGTTGTTATTTTCAATACACTTGTTTCTAACAAATAACTTATTTAGATTTTTTTCCTACTAAGACAAAATTTTTGGTTTAATAATTGCATCAGAGATTTTGTGGCCAATTTGGAATCATTTCGCACACTAGCTAGGGCCAGAGCACCGAAGAAAGCTTTCTGTGTTAGTATGAACGTTCAATATAATCGTAATAATATCTAAACGTGCCTTGTTCTTATTACTTATTGATTGGTAGAAATAGAAAGCATAAAACTATTTTTTATAAACAAAAATGTGGATTCGAATATTTTAAAATATTAGAAAAATTGTTTTTAAAGAGGGAAATTCATTTAAAATCTGAAATCTTTGTGGAGTTCATAGAGGAAATTTTGTATCGTCAAAAATTTTTCAACATTTGTTAAATGTTTTCATCAATTAATCAAATAAATAACCAATGGTTTGAAAGGTATCTCGCATCGTTATCATTTCGTGATGACCTGACCTAGTTCGAATACTCTATCTGATACACAAGAACAAAGATGAGATGTAGATGATACGACGTGGAAATACCAATTTTGTGGTATAAAAATTTAATTGCAATAAGGAAGGAACAATATGTAGGTAGCTGTATGAGTTAGAACTGCCTGATAAGAACAATTAGAGCATCATGCTTGAATGTGGTTGGCTACCTTTCGATTTTATGATTTTTCTTCAAGTTAATGCACCAATTTCGTTTAAACATCACTTATTTGTAAGATCCTTTAAGGCGTTATGTTAGATTATATCGCCAGTCGTCATCGCTTGTTGTGGATGCATGCATGTTATTAATCATTCATCAGCGCATGCTTGCCGGCTGCTTTTTTTTGAGTTATAATCATTAATGTACCTTATTAACTTAACCATTTCAAATTATTTAAATTATTATTCAATCATCTCAGTTGAATAAACAACATTTTCATGAGTTTGATTTTTGGCATCAAGTTGTCGAAGAGTCCAACTTTTTGAATGATCGAGGATTTTTTCACCAACTTACTATACCAAACTATCTTGTCATTATTCTTATTGTTTGACCTGTTAACGCGTGTCAGTTAACAACAGTAGCAATATAATGCTGAAATACATCAACGTTGATAATAAATGTTGCTACTGATTAACAAAATTTCAACTATAATTGATGCACAATGCCCTGAATGGTTTGGCTATCTCACACGAGTCAAAAAATGTAACATACTGCATGCACTCTGTTCTGCTTCATTAGCTTTACATATTTTTTTGTTTCATAGTCACTATTGCTAATTTTTACCATTTTTTAGAATAGTTATTTTTCATTTTTTTTTTCAAAATTAAAATAACATTAATCAATTTTTTCGCTAACACAGTTGTCATCATTAGTTTCATCATATTGTTCAAACTGTCTTCATGATTCTTCTTCAATTATTATCGTGATCGCCCTGATCATCACTGTCACGTGACCACCAGTACCAAAACTCAACGACATCATCGTATCAACGCAGCATCAAACAACACGGCATGTAGCCAGCAACCCACTAACACAATAACACTACAGTAACATGAGATCACATCACCATCATCCCAGCAACACACATCACCACACCTCAACACAACAACTTAATACAACACGACACCACAGACAGCATTCAACCTGGCAGTTGTGTTTGTTGGTGCACCGGCCTGCGGAATGAATGCAGCCGTTCGTTCCTTCGTTCGTATCGGGATCACCAAGGGGTTCAGAATCCTTGGCATCAAGAACGGATTTGAAGGCCTCGTCAATAATGAGGTCAGTTGAGAGGTTCATAATGAGGTCAGTTGAGAGGTTAGCAATGAGGTCAGTTGAGAGGTTAGACTAATGACAAGAATAGCGGTGGTAACTACAAAGGTGTGTTTAACACAGCGTTGTATGTGTTAGCGACGAGCGATTTAGATATTTCAAAACACATGTGTTACGCCATCGTGATATGTAAATGAATGAGGGATGGTGCATTTATGTGGCTACACAAACAAACACTACATACAATAAATATGCATGCATCACTTTTATCTAAGTGTAACTTTCATTCTCAATAGTTAATTCACTCGCATGCATGCATAATTGTATATTTTTTGAACTGGACAACGTTGTCCGGTTGGACAGGTGGTGTCATTGTCATGGACTGACGTTCATGGATGGTCCGGTTCGGGAGGAGCCAGGTTGAAGACTAACAGGTGGGCGGGCGATCATCGTCATCGTGACGTTGATGTTTTTGATGATGTTGATGTTGATAATGACGTTGTTGTTGTTGATATTGATGACGTTGTTGTTATTGTTGTTGTTGAGGTTGATGATGTTATTGTTGCTATTGATGTTGTTGTTTCTGATGTTGTTGTTTCCGATGTTTTTGTAATTGATGATGATTCGATTTTGATGGCAATAAAAAAGCTGGTTGATTTTAGAGTATTTTATGCTGATGATGAGCGAGTCGGATGTTGAGACTTCACGTCCCCAGAGTTCTGTCTTACTGAATCTCAGTTGCTTCATTGTCATTCGTTTCAAAATAATTGGTTGATCACTGATTCATTCATGTGTGTATAGATAGATGAATGGATAATTGGATTGATTGATTGATAGATGGATGGTTAAATGATTATTGAGGTTGATTGATGTTCAGGTTGATCTATTGACTGTTGGATCAGTGAATTGATTGGTTCCTAAATTGGTGAGTGGATGGATTGATTGATGGATGGGTTGATTGATGGAAGGATGGATTGATTGATTGATTGATTGATGGATAGATTATTTGGTGGATGGATGGATTGATTGAAAGAAGGATGGATTGATAGATGGATCGTTGACACTCAGGACGACACCATCGAAAGTTGGATTGGATCGTGTAGCGGATAAATTGCGACATTTCAGCATCCACGGTCTCCTTATCATTGGTGGATTCGAGGTTCGCCACTATTTTTCCGACTCATTTGTTTATTTAATAGGCTATTTGTTGAAGGTTAAAGGTTACTTACTCTCTCTTTCTCTCTCTCTCTCTCTCTCTCTCTCTCTCTCTCTCTTTCTCTCTCTCTTTCTCTCTCTCGCTGCGTTTGCTTCAGAGGTTTCAGCGACAAACGCACACAGCGTATATGAAGAATACGCGTGCAAACCACGCATCATACACATTGCATATGATAGGCGGAGTTATTTTGTTATTATTATTATTGTAATAATAATAATAATTATTATTATATTATTATCATTTTATTATCACATATTCTCGTTCGCTATGTCATCGTCATTATCGTTTTAGTGTTTTATTCATTCTGTTGAGTAATTCGTCTTCATCTTTGCAATGCTTATGTTATTCGATTTTTTTTGGAAATAATCATCATCACTACCAATATCGCTATCATGATCGCCATCATCTTCGCCATCATTAGGCATTTGAGAGCATCTTGCAGTTGACGGAAGCTCGTTCAGCGTACAGAGAGTTCTGCATACCAATGTCCATGGTGCCCGCCACCATCTCCAACAATATTCCTGGCACTGACTTCAGTCTCGGATCAGATACTTCTCTCAATGCTATCGTTGAGGTTGGTTGTTTGGCTGATTGGTTGGTTGGTTGGCTGGCTAGCTGATTAGTTGGTCGGTTGGCTGGTTGGCTGGTTGGTTGATTGGTTGGTTGGTTGATTGGTTGTTTGTTTTTTACGATTGGTTGGCTAGCTTGATGGGACAACTGGTTGATTGAATGGTTTTTTTATTGATGGATAATTTTGAAACTCATTTAAAGTTCTGCCCGCCAATAAAAGTTCACCCAAACTTTCTCCTGATCTTCCTGCCAACAGATAGCAGACCGCATCAAACAATCTGCCTCAGGAACTCGCAATCGAGTGTTCGTGCTGGAGACGATGGGTGGACACTGCGGCTACCTGGCCACACTCAGCGCCCTGGCCAGTGGTGCTGATGCTGCTTACATCTTCGAGGAACCATTCAACATCACCGACCTTCAGGTGCGCTGGGCTGTTTTCCTGTTGGAATAACCTCTTTGTCGCATCGTAAACTTGCACGTGATTAGGCTGCTCTATCGATAGAGCATTTCAGAAATATTTTTTTGTAAATTTGGTCGATTTTTTGGTTTTTAGTTTGTTTGCTTGATTGATTCATTATTTCCTTAATTAATTTATATATTCCTTCATTTGTTCACGTACTAATTCATTCATTCATTCATTCATTGACCGGACTAATTAGTGTTTGTCTGTTTTAGGGAGATGTGAATCATCTTGCATCCAAAATACGAGGGGGTGTCAAGAGAGGCATGGTCATGAGGTTGGTCGGTTGGTTGGTTGGATGATTGGTTGGTTGGTTGGTTGGTCGGATGGATAGATGAATGGTTGGTTGGTTGATTGGATGGATGGTTAGTTGGTCGGATGGATGGTTAGTTGGTCGGATGGATGGACGGATGGATGGATGGATGAAAAGATTGTTAACGATATTAGTAGAGCGTCAACCTCATTGAGAAAATTTGCTGCAGAAATGAGAAGGCCAACGAGAACTACACGAGTGACTTCATAACACGTTTGTACCAGGAGGAGGGCAGGAACATCTTCCAGTGCAGACTGAATGTCCTTGGTCACATGCAACAAGTACGTCATCATCTCCTCCGCTTTACTGATTGGTCGGATCAGTCGGCTGAGTAATTGAATTGACTCGATGGTTGTGTGGTGATGTTTGTGACGTAATAATGACGTTGCGGGCAGAATGAGGCTGGTGTTGGTTCGTAGAGTTTTTTATTTTGAACATGTTCTTCTTGCATGATGTATTACGCTCGCTGATGACACAAATGATGATGATGATGGTGATGATGATGATGATGATGGCGTTATCGGTGGATAACTTGGAAACAAACGAACTCAGGGTGGTCAGCCGAGTCCATTCGACCGCAACATGGGAACGAAGATGGCCGCCAAGTGCGCGGAACTGCTAGCCAAACAAGTCGAGGAGAACAAAACACCAGAAGGTCCTTCATCTTCCTATGATAATTACGATGACGCTGATGATGATAATTATGATGACGATCACCATGATGATGATGATAATTATGATGACGATCACCATGATGATGATGAGGAGGATAGTTATGGTGATGCTGACAATTTTTTTATTTAGCACCGGAAAAAAGAAGCTTTCAATAATCGCCCGAAAATGGAGATAATATACTTTGAGTTGTTGAAAAATAGCGCTTAGTGATGATAATGCTTATCGAAATGATAGCAATGATTAGATCGACGATGAAGATAGTGATAATATTGTTAAGAAGTAGCATCGTACTTCCAACGTTATTAAAACTCATTAATCAGCATTAATACAGAATGTCACCACTACGCAACTACACCACACAACCGTCACCACACCACACAACCGCCACCACACCACACAACTACCACCACACCACACAACCACCACCACATCACACATCAACCACAAAACCACACCGCACCACCAAAACGGCACAGGAAGCGTCTTCACGAACTCCTCAGACACAGCCACACTGCTAGGCCTGCAGAAGAAGAGGAGTCTCTTCACGCCAGTCCTCGAACTTAAAGAAAAAACTGACTTTCAGTCAGTTTGGTTTGCTCTTATTTCAATATTTTCTTCTTAAATATCGGATGTAGAAATGTTTGATGGTAAATTTGTTGAGCGTCAAGTCTGATAACTCTTGATGTGTTAACGTGTTTTTATACCGTTATTTCGAGAGGCTGTGGATAGTTTGGAGGTTATTATTCTATTAATTAAAAAGAGAACAAAAATTTACGCCCAACGTGGGGCTCGAACCCACGACCCTGAGATTAAGAGTCTCATGCTCTACCGACTGAGCTAGCCGGGCTTACAATTTATAATTTTGGGCGTGTTGCTTTTGATCACGTGGTTGTAGCGTTGCATTGTTATTGAAATGCTCTAAGGTTTCATATTCCCGAGGTTAATGTTTGTGCTATCCTTGCTGACGACAATAACAATTTTCAAACAAGCTATATCATTTATCACTACTACCACTATTACGACTTTTACTACTACTACACAACAACGACTACTACTACCGTTACTACTACTACTGCTGCTGCTGCTGCTTCTAATACTACTAGTACTACTGCGCTACTGCTACTGCTGCTACTACTGCTGCTACTACTACCGCTAATAATAATAATAATAATAATAATAATATTATTATTATTATTATACCACCACAGACATCGCATATCGAAGGAGGTGTGGTGGTGCAAGTTGCGGCCACTACTTCGCATACTGGCCATGCACAACAGCATCTACGAGGTCGAGGGACAGGAGAACGATGGCTTCGATGACCTTGATAAGTTGTATTTGTAATCATCACGTGATGTGGTCATCGTCACGTGATGTAGTCATCGTCACGTAGTGTGGTCATCGTTACGTGGTGTGGTCTTCATCGTCACGCGCTGTGGTCATCGTCGTCACGTGATGAGGTCATCGTCACGTGATGCCATTGACGTACTTATTATTACTTGGTGTAATCATTACGTAATTATTATATTATTGCAATGTAATGTAATCATTTTTGTAATGTACCCGTAAAAAGCGCTTTTATTACATGGTGTAAACATTACTTGATGTGTATATATTTATATTTTATTCGTTTATTCGAAAAATATCTTCTTAATAAATTAACGAATTTGTTTAGTACATATTGAATTTTTCGTTGAAAATGTATTATTTTTTCACATGAATGTAAATAAAGTTTTATAAAAACTATAGTTGCGTTCAGTTATCAGAAGCATTTTGTTTTCAAAATTTTTATCAAAAGTGAATGTCTTAACTTTTTATTTTTGCTCTTCGGATTGATAAGAATCATGAAAAATAAAATTTTAACAAATAAAACAAACCGTTATAAATGCATGTTATAAACGCATGCTATATAAAAAAAAATGTTATGTTACGTTATGTTGTAAAAACGATGCTATGTTAAAGTTATAAACATTTGTTTAACTTATTTATGTGTTATTTTCGTGTTTAAATATAAATATTGATTGAATCAACCATCTCCTTGTGGATGTGCGTGCGTGCGTGTGTGTGCGTGGATGAGAGAGAGAGAAAGAGAGAGAGAGAGAGAGTGAGTGATCCCAAATCGTCCATCCGAACAAAGTTTTTATTATTTTTGTTATTTTGCATCATGATTTTTTTTTTTTCAATTTCTTTCAATCAAACTGCATTCAGTTGAGTATTACAATTTGATCTTTTGATTTCCATAAGTTGATTATACTTTTTGTTTGCATATTTGAGACAATTTTTTGTTAAACAAAATAAATAATAATCGAATTATTGTTGTATTAATTATTATTATTATTTTTGTTGTTATTATTGTTATTATTAAAATTCTGCTGCACGTCCTACCAGACTCGTCATGGTCTCTCAAGGATACAAACATTCATACATTACTGTACAAACGTACGCATACATATACAAACAAAGAAACACACATACATACACACACATACATACATACACACATGCATGCACACATACATAACACGCACCCAACCAGCCGACACTTGACTTTATAATTTTTATGCTTGTTAAGCGTGCTACGTCACTAAGCATCTTCTGTTGTATAAATAAACCACACTGGATTATTATTATGTAATTTGATGACGCAACTTGCACCATCCGTCGTGAAATACAACTTGATGATGTCTTCTTGCGAGATTTTACTTACAAATGCCAAATTCTTTTTTAACGTTTAATGATGAGGTGATAGTATTGTGCTTGGAATGATCAAGTTTTGTAGTGCCATTTTCAAGTTTGTGAAAATTTTCAATTTTTAATTGAATAATAAACAATTATTATATACAAAGTTTTTTTAATTCTTGTCTGAAAACGTTCGGTCAATCTTCTTTTTTACAATGTATGGTATGTAAGGATTGTTTAATTGTACCATTCAAAACGATAGTAGAGTTACTCAAGATTATAAATGAAATATTCATTGAAGTTCAGTACTCTAATTTATCAGTAGAAGATGCAGATGAGTTGAATAATTCTGAACGAAAGTACACATGCAGCTAATGGAGCTGTGAATGTTTATTCACGTGCACACATCCACTTCAACAACACGTACCTTACCTGTGCATTCGAACCAGGTTACTGTAGAAGTAGGAGCAGGCACTCGTCCATTTACGCCATTTGGTCGCACATTTATGATTATTCACCGATCACCCGTCAAATAAAGGTCGTAAAGACTTTGTCTTTTAATTTAAAAAAATGAAGACTCGTTCGTCCTAGTACAACATAAATACGCCACTGGTCTGTTGACGGTCAAGTTAATTAGCAATCGTTCTAGAAATAATTTATACGTTCTTATTATGCGTCTCACAAACAAACAAGATTTAGATTGGTTTGGGTTGTTGTTGTTGGGTTGTTGTTGTTGGGTTGTTGTTGTTGAGTGGTTGCGTTGTTGTTGGGTTGTTGTTGGGTTGTTGCATCCGCTTTAAATTTGTTAATTTGTTTTTTTAACAATGACAGGGCATAGACAGTGTATGCATACACATACAAAACACACATACAACCTATTTAACATTTCAGTTAGTATTAAAATACGCGGTGCTCACAAGAACTCACGCACACACACACACACACACACAACACTAACATAACAATGCCTTTGTATTTTGTGCGTGTGTCAAAACGTGAACAGAACAACTCAGGCAACACACTACTGATCAACTCCGATTTCAACCAGATGAAAGTTGATTGTATGAATGCTTGCTTAGTATACAAGGTGAGTGTATGAGTTCAAACATGTTTCTCTCTCTCTCCCCTCTCTCTCTCTATCTCTCTCTTTGTGTGTCTCTTTGTGTGGTATGTGTTTGTGTGTGGAATGTGTGCGCGTGTGGTATGTGTGTAAGGGTGTGAAAATATCCATGCATGCAAATATACATGAGTGAGTGAGTGTTTTGTTTGTTTGTGTGTGTGCGTGAGTGTGTGCATGAAAGCATGCATGTGTGTGTCTTAAATGCAGTGAGTGGAAATATTATATTAAATGGAGCCATGTTCCATGTGTTTGTATAAACAAAAAAAAGGTTTAAATGACTTTTATAAGTTTATTCAATTTTATTATCGATTGATATTTTGATTGATCGATTGATTGATATCGATTGTTCGTTTGCGTTAAGAAAGCTTGCGGCCATGCAAAATGTTAATGAGTGTATATATTATTTATGCATACGTGTGTGCGCTGAAACAACATTCGCCTCAAACTAATTGACTTTCTTGTTTGCTGATGAGCAAGTCAAACTTATTAACTTTTTTAATAAACGAACAACAAAAGATTCTAGTAGGATTTAGATAGAAATATGGTTGGCGGCAAAAAATGTACACACGCACACACACACACACACACACACCACACACGCACACACACAATACTTATCGAGCAATTATTACTAATGTATTTAAAAGATATTAAATGTATTTAAAAAAATATTTAATAATGAAATAAAGCTCAATACAAAAAAAATGTAATACAGTGCAATATAATACAACACATGTTTGTGACTTTAGAGACGTTTGTCACATTTGACTATCATCTATCTGTTTATAGTTTTATCTGACATACATACATACATACATACATACATACATACATACACGTTCGCTCAGCTGGTGTCGGCTTTCACATTTTTAGTATTTCGCTAATTTTTAGTAATATTTCTGGTTTTTAAGGTTTTTGTTGCAATAATTTCGGTTTTTTTGGTGTGGTTTTTATTGGTTGTCGCTTTTTTGCCCTTTTTCAGATTAGGTTCCCGCCGTTCGGTTGGTTTTTTAACTTTTGTGGTCTCAAATTTTTAATTTTAGCTTTAACATACTTTAACAACAGCTGTGGGCTTTTACAGCTGCACCGTACAATGCTCATTAATATTCATTTTTGTTCTCTCTGTTTCATTCCCAGTTTTTCTTTTAATTTTTAAATTTATTTAAATTTAAAATTAAACCTTTTTATTTTCACCACAATTTTATTTATTTTATTTTATCACTGTTCACACGGTTTTATCTACTCGCTTTTGATTTTATTTCGTTGACGTAATGGCACCGGTCCTATACCAATGCACGGTTTGTTTAAATCATTATAAAATAAAACCGGACGGTAAACTATATCGACATGGAGGCAAAGTGAAGGGCCAGGAATGCCCTGGTTCGTTCAAGGCAGCCGACCAGCCTCCGGCTGGTTCATCTACTTCCGCGCGACCGCCGCTTACCGCTGCACCTGTCATCAACCCTCATGTTGCTACACGCGGTTCTTCGGCGTCGGTCTCGGAGAGTCCCTCCCAAGTGGATTTTTTTCATGTTTTTGACAGGCTGACGGTCGTTTTGAGGACTGCCCATCTGTATGATCACGTTCCCAAACCGTGCAGAGACAAGGTATCTAAAGCATTGTCGGCTTTATTGACGGCCGTTTGCGATGATCCCTGCGACGCGGCCTATTGGTGCAGGCTCCAATGTTTTTTCGCATTTGTTTTGTTCAAGCCAACCAGGGGCGGTCGCAGGACTAATCAAGCCAATTACGTTATTAAACGGTTGGCCGAATTCAGTTCGACCGAGGTCGAGTTTATTGTGGCAAGCTTCAACACTGACCACAACACCAAACCGCGTAAGCACAATCCAAACAGTTGGATTAGTGCAGTAACCACTCGGATTGAACAGGGCAGTCTCTCGGCGGCCGTCAGACTTGCTTGTTTGCCCGCAGGCCTGGCGGAGAGCTCGCCTAGACACTCGCTAAACTCAAAGCTATTAATCCCAGTGCTCCATTGAACAGACGAGCTTTCCCCGCGCAGGAGCCGTCCAATGGTCGCGTTTCACCAGCCCAGGTGTTGACGGCTTTAAAGTCGTTTAATAATGGTTCATCGGGAGGCCTTGATGGCTTGAGGCCTCAGCACATAAAGGATTTACTTTCCGGTCCGACGCCCACCGATGAATTGTTAAATAACCTCACCCGGTTTGTAAATTTGTTGTTATCTGGGGTCTGCCCTCCCGCGGTTAGCCGTTTCTTTTTTGGGGGCCGTCTGGTGGCTTTAAACAAAAAAGATGGAGGGATCAGACCCATCGCGGTGGGGATTTCTGGAGGAGGCTGGCCAGTAAGTGCGCTCTGGCGCTAGTGTTGGAACAGGTCAAAGCCAAACTCTATCCTATCCAATTGGGCGTCGGCGTGAAAGGTGGTGCTGAGGCGGCCGTCCACGCCGTACGTGAACTGATTTCAGCACTTCCAAAACAGTGGGGATTCTTTAAGATTGA
>NW_008705254.1:2125066-2217450 GCF_000326865.2 Helobdella robusta
TACATACATACATACATACATACATACATACATACATACATACATACATACATACATACATACATACATACATACATACATACATACATACATACATACATACATACATACATACATACATACATACATACATACATACATACATACATACATACATACATACATACATACATACATACATACATACATACATACATACATACATACATACATACATACATACATACATACATACATACATACATACATACATACATACATACATACATACATACATACATACATACATACATACATACATACATACATACATACATACATAGCCGAATTATTAATTGCCTATGAACAAAACTTTATTACTAAATCAACAAACTGATTGAAGTTATGTTTATTAATAAAATGTTTCTACTTGCTACTGCTAAGATCATGTAAACTGTTTGTAAATAATAGTTGTAACTTAATGTTTTGGCGTGTTTTGCGAGTTTGTACACAATTGTAGCTTGGATTATAATCTAGCAGGTACATCATTTTAATTTACTTGCAATTGAGGAACTGCGACTGGTTGGTTGGTTGTTTGTTCGCCTAGTTGGTTGGCTGGTTGGTTGGCTGGTTGGTTGGCTGGTTGGTTGACTGATTGACTGGTTGGTTTATTTATAGGTTGTAGATTCAGTTGTTAGCGAGTTGTGTGTTTATCTGTTTTTGTCGTATTGAATATAATCTTCCCAGCATGCTATTAACTTTATTGCTAACTTTGTTGCTGTTACATTCTCATAAACTATCTGTGATGATAACATTACAAATTTCAAAAGGATGTGAAAATACTTAAAGATGTTATTATGCATGCTGTAACCCACACAATAAACCATACATTCAAAAAAGACAACATACCCAACAACACATAAATATAAACATTAGTACAACAAAAACAGCTAAAAACCACCTACAAAATAAACATACAAACAGCAACTCCAAACCACGTAAACATACATAAACATGCACAGACATAAACATACAGTGTTGAGCGGGAACCAACAATATCACATAGTTCAAATGTAAAAACAATTAGAACGTACAGACAAACTAAACATGCGGTAAAATTTGTAACAAATCTTTCCAGGTGAAACAGTTGAACACCTGTATCTTGCGCGTTGTCAGTACTTAAATGTGTGGCTTCTTATTTAAGTTTTGATAAATTATCTATAGGAATATTGGTTTTAAATGTTCATTCATAAAAACGAAATAAACGAATGCAGGTAATGTTTGTGAATTAATACGTTTAATGATAATTTAAAACAGGATAAACGTTTTGTTGGCTGGTTTTGTTGGAGGTTGTTGTTGGGTTGTTATTGTTTGTCGCAGCCAACATCAGCATTGCATTCTTAATGATTAATCATTGGTTTTAATGACGTGTGTAGTTTTATTAGATTACGTCATATTAGATTACAATAGATGACATTTCACTCAACTTTTACATCTCTTCAAATCACATCACTTTGCGTAACAACACTTCGTCAAAGTTACCATTCAATTTGAGAAAACTAAAAGACAACCAACGCATCAAGAACAGCAATAACAACAAACATACACAACAACAACAGCAACAACAAACATACTGACAAAAAACAACGTAAAAACGCAAATTAAAGAAGCTTTGTACGACATTATGACACGGATCACTTCATTACAAATGCTTACTCATTTTAAGGAATTTAACTTACAATGCGTATACATGTATATATATATATATATATATATATATATATATATATATATATATATCATTCATTGCATTTATATAGCGCCAGTTTGAAAAAAAATCGTCACATGCACTTCCATATATTAAATGCTTTTAAGAGTCTAACAGATATCAGCTGTTTCTTAAACTGAGTAAAATCACCACTGCTCAAAGTGTTTGGAAGGCTATTCCATAATTGTGATTCAACGACAGCAAAGATTCGAGATCCAATCTTGAGGTATGTCTTTGGCACGCACAAAAAATTTGAATCAACTGACCTGAATTCATATTTTGAAAACTTTGTTTTGTCATTAGTAAACAAATTGATCATATTTTGTGGTTCAATATTATTCAAATATTATAAAAATAATTCTCTTATCAACTCGCAACCAATGCAATTCTTTCAGTATTGGGCTCACATGGTCAAATCTTCTACTCCCAACCACAACCTCGAAATCGAAATAAGGCCTATCTGCATGATGAATTTGGATAACAACAGTTTAATTAAATTTTCATGATGAACTTCGATAAGAATTATATTCTCAATTAATCGAACAATTTCCAAAAAATTCTAGTAAGGAAAATTGAAAATACAACTTTAAATTGATTAATGTCAGCAAGTCGGTAAAATTCATACAATTCTGTATAAAATATGGTCTCCTTCCAACAATATATATATATATATATATATTATAATTTTAAAAATTGGTAATAATATATATGTATAATAATAAATAGTGCATTGATCTAATTTGTTTAGGAGTCATTCAATATGACTGACTCATGCATTGTTTTAAAATTCGACAGGATTCACAACCGGTCGTCATCAACAACATCGTCAACAACAACATCGTCAACAACAGTATTGAAAATATTCTCAGTCACATCAGGACCATCGGCAACAGCCTCATTGTTGCTGGATGCATCATCATCAATTTCAACAAGTGCTTCAACAACAGCAACATCAACAAATTTTGAGACGATCGCGAACAAAGTTGAATTGCCAGCGTGCGGCAACTTCAGCATCCTCAAACATGCTACAACACTTTCTCCAACTAATTGCAACAACGAAAACAACAACAGCAACAAACGAGTTAGATTTGCTTTAGATACAAACACTAACATCTTGTCTGACAAGAGTTACAACAACAAATGCAACATATCTAACAACAAAACCAGCAGAAACAACAACTGCAGCAGCATTAACAACGTAACGAAAATGTCCACGTTGGCAACCAACAAACAAATTTCGTCAACTAAACTTGAATCAGCAATGAGAACAGCCATCGCCACCAATCATGCAACCACACTTTCCGCGACAACAAACGATCCAGCGGTCAAATACATAACCAAAGAAACTTCTTCAGCTACAAACTCAACAACAAATTTGCCAATGATTGAATCCAGGACAACAGCAAGGACGAGCCAGCCGACAATCGAAACAACATCGGTAGTCTGGCAACCACTTTCAGTGAACATCCGGCAAGTGAACGATCGAAAGTGTTTGACACCTGGTGAGGAAATTAATTTGTTTAACGTAAACTCTGCGAGCGACTATTTATGTAATCAAGAACATTTTAATTATTGCAACAATGAAAACCAAAATGAATTGAGTAACAGTAATTCTGATTACAACAAGACCAACAACAATGACGTTAATGTTTGCTTTGAGGCGGAGGATGTTTTAAACGAACAGCCCAACAACAACAACATAATTGTTAATGAAAACGATCAAACCTTAAATGATGAAGATGAAGAGGAAGAAGAAAAAGGAGAGGAAGAAAGAGGAAAAGAAGACGACGATGAAGCAACAGCGTTGAGGTTAGTTCGACTGAGTGAAGCGTACGAGGAACTGTGCCACAAGACGATATCCATGATGTTCAGTGAATCACACAACAGCTCAGACTACGACACCGCTAGATGCAGTAAGTACGAATACTTTCGTACAAGTTCTAGTTATCAGAGCTGCGAACAAGTCAGTGTTGAAAACGACGATGAAGTTTTTCACGAGAACAAACAGCTAACGTCAATACCACCACCACCACCACCAACAGCAGCAGCAGCAACAACAGCAGCAGCAACAGTAGCAGTGCCAGATGAGACTTGCGCTGTGCAACAAACTCGAAATGAAACGGTAGAAAATCTGAATGAAACAAAGGACGAATTTTGCAAATACCCTACAAATTCCACACAGCATGAAGAAAATAATGCGTATAACGAGTCACCCAACAATAACCACGCCCCTAGCAACTATTTTCTTCCAAACTTTAACAACAGCACCGACAAAAATGTCAACAGTAGCTTCCAATCAACAATTATTAACATTCCCGATTTTTTCCCACCAAGATTCCCACCAACATCCACGAAAAAAAACAACTGCGTCCCACTAAAAACTCAGTGCGAAGGATCAGTTGAAAGATTGAAGAGAGCATTGATTTTTTTTACAATTCTCAGTTGCATTCGCAATCTGGGATGTTACCTCTTTGTATGCAGTTTGATGGCCATGATATGTATCCACCCGCAGCCCGTCTTCGAATCGAGACCAGACTACACCTTTGACCTTGCTCTGCTCTTGTGCACCAGCTTCATGTTCATGTGGCAGGTACTACACGTCACCAGACAATTATTGAACTATAGTGCTGGCCCCCTTCATGACATCCTGCTAGTTGGCACAATAAATTGGAAGGAAATGAAAAATTTTCTGATGCAAAAGAGGTCTATACCTCCATATGTGACATTGGAAATGGAGGTGAGTAGAAGAGCCAGATGTTTGTACAGTCTAACTTCGTGTTTCAATGGTCTCAGCCGAGGCTGTGTCAGTTGTATCAATTGTTGTTGTCTTCACAATCAGCAAACAAAACACAAACAAAACCGACAACTGCATGAAAACCAGGAGCAGCAAAACAATCAGAGAATCAAGTATGCGCACGTCCTGAAATTCGACGGCTGGTCCGACGACTCGCCAACTATCAACATCCTGGACACTGGGGGGGTCTCCATAAATAATCTCCCTACAACAAGTCGGCCACCAAGCAATCAAACCCAGCACAAACACAACGTCATGCATGACGATCAGGCTAAAACATCAAAAACTATCAACAATTTGTATTCTACTTATTTAATTTTCGTATGGAAAGATTATAAATGTATCGACAAACAAACGAACTCTTCAATTGAACGAGAAGTAATGGAGTGCGTTGAGAAACTTTCAGCAGATCTCCACATGAAGCCCGCAAACATCAAATCAGAAATTGACATAGATGTGATGGAAGGAAACTATTTTCCAGACGCACAGGCCTTTCTTGTTGGCATGAAAGAATCCGGCGGCCTTTGTGGAGTTGGAACTAATTCAAAGTTTCGACCCAGTAGCTTGCTTGCGGACAAGTTCTTCACGAAGAAATGTTACTTCATCAGTTCTTGTATTTCGCTCGACGGATTGTACTCCATCATTTTCTCATTCCTAACGAGAAGAAAGTTGGAGTTAAATCTAACAAAATACATAAAACGCTCTGTAGAAGCATGAACTAGTAATGTACATATCAAAGGGTTATCTTATATTTTTACTCTGCACAAACGTATTCGAACAATCTTAATTTTTATAGTTTTGATAAATTACTTAATTAATTTATTTATTAATGATGACGAGCTTATGATAAGCTTTGATATTTAGTTTGCATGTGCTATAAATCAATTATCTTCAAATTCGAACTTCAATGTATAGATCGGGAGTTAAGAACGTAACGTTTTTCCAATCAAATTCGCGCCATGGAGAAATCCTTATATCATTTATATCATTCGCGCCATGGAGAAATCCTTATATCATTTATACTTGTATTCATTAATTATTTATGAATTACGAGTAAGCTTGTTGTGAGTGAAATAATGAGAACTCATTTAGCTGAACTTTGGTGAACGAATGGAAACTAAGTGAAATGTGCCTCTACAACATGCTTCATTATATATTCAATGATTATATTTTTTTTTTGTAAAAAAATAACTGAAACAAATTTTAATTACATATTATTATGTTGAAAAAACATTGTATTAATACACAGATTCAGCTTGTATACAATATAAATCAAATAAAACGCATTGAAAAGTTTAAAATATGTACACAATCTGCTAGAGTTACATCATTTTCATTTTAAGAGATTAGAAATATTTTAAAAGTTGATGATCTACGATACAAACCAATCGAAATAAAGCTAAATAAATAAAATATACTTTTCACGGGGTTTAATACCGACATTCTGCTAAAGATATGTGATGAATTTTTAAAATTAGGAAAACATCAGTAATTAATTAAATAATTAAAAAAAAATGAATGATTTAACAAATTTGCGTCAATGTACATCTTATAATAATCCAAAAAATTTCCAAACAACTAGAACCTTAGATATGTGACTAAAATGATATAAACGATTGGAAGGAGATTAATACTAGCATTTAATAAAAATAAAGCAAAATAGAATCTGTCTGGTAAAAATTACGATGAATATGGAAAAATAATTTGAAATGAAAATACTTTTTGAAATAAGCAATGAAGCACCAATTCTACATACTCTACTGCTGAATAAACTTTGTACAAATGAAAAAATATCTCAAACGACGGCACATGTGTTTTTCACTGACGGTCAAAGTTACAAGTTTTTGATTCATTGTACGAAGGATTTTAAAATTAATAAGACATTGTTTCGATCTATTGGGAGCCTTTTATTAGCCTTCCAAAACCCAAAAACTTAAAAATAGATTACCAAAATAATATTCTAACATTTTATCGCAAAAATTGGTTGAGAATCTTTGCAAGGCGTTTCAAGAAGCGTGTTAATAGATAGGTAAGAGACATGAAATAAAATAACACGGAGATATCGGCAATGATGGCAACATTAACGAATTCGTTTCTTATGTACAGATCCTTTACATTATATCAATATTGTGAATAAGTCATTAACAAATTGTTAGTTTGAACGTGAATAAAAAAACAAAGCGATCAATTAAAGAGACAAAATTAACAAAGACACGTAACAACGATACTAATAACTCAAAATTGATTGATATCATAGATAGGTTAGTTCTAATAACAAAAATAGGTACATACTAATAAAAATAATAATTATTATAATAATAATAATTTCAATTATTATTATTATTATTTGTTGGTCGTCGTGCAAGCAGCAAACAATTAAAGCCGCCTTCCTTCCTAAACATGCCAGGCTTGAAATAACTTACTAGTAACATTAATAACATCTGCTTGATATGATCTAATTCTGTACAAGATTCAATTAAAAAGAACATCTATTAGCACTATCAGCTCAATAAAAAAACATTTTAAACTGATTGAACTATTATTTAACCTATTTACCTACAGGAAGACTTATCAAATTACATCGTTTATATCTACACACCATCACAACGTGCTCTTCAAACAAGTACACTCAGATGAATAAAAAGGCGCACGCAGGCACTGCCAGCAAGCAAATAACAGGAAACAGACAATGTAAGTAACGAGAATGTACTATACAAAAAATAATGATCCACATCAACATCGTGTGGCATGGAAGCAAGTAGGCTCCCAGGAAATAGTTCACTGAAGTTTTTGAGATCATCCATTAGTTGGATAATTATTTATATTTATTAGCAAGTTAATTGATGAAGAAATAAAAAAAGGTAAATGACTAACAAAATATCATTTCAGCAGAATAACTTTGTTAGTTTCTAGTGTAAGTGGCAAGAAGGCACGATATGGAATTAGGAATAGGTGAAATATCGCTAGAAAGTCAATCACGAAATTACAAGCACGTAGAAGATGTGAATCACAAATATAAATCGCTAATCAGATTTTTGAATCGAAACACGAGCCAAAAATTTTCAACTCAAAAATTTTCAAAATTTTCTTTTTTAACAAAAAGAAACTTCAAACTGATGATATGTCACTTACGATACTAATGATATGAACCTCTTGAGTCAATAAACAACGGAGCAAGTAACTAAGTAAACACACAGCTGAACGAACAAACAAATAAATAACTAACTCAATAAATGTAAAACTAAATAAACTGAATAACAATTGAACATAAAAGAGAAACTGAATAACCGCCAGTCGCAAGAATCAGAAACAAAAATGCTAAAATAATCGCGACATTCAAGTAGAATAAGATCGATGAGGCATCAGAAAATCATAGAAACATTGGCTGGCGTGCATCACAATGATCAAGTGCTGCTTGGTTGTATAAAAATGAAAAAAAAGAAACAATAACAACATTAATATGAATCCGAAAAAACAATGATATTAAAATTAAACCAAAAAAAATGAACGGTTAGGATTAATTTTGAATTTATTGTTTTCCACCAAACCAAAAACGGAGTTCAGCTCCAGATTGCATTGCGAATAATAATTAATCAGGAATATGTTGTGATGAAGATGAAGGATTCGGCGGTGAAACAGTTTTTTTGGCATTCAAAAACCAGAACGAGCCACTGCATAGCGAGTAGAAAAATGTTTACAAAGTTGTAGCACTGTCTCGGTACAATCAGCCGCATCTTCAGCATTTTAAACTTTATATTAAATGATTTAAACCTTATATTAAATGAAAAATACCAAGATACGCTAAATAATACCTCGATCAGGTGTACAAACGACAAATTCACTAAACGACACACCTCAACCAACTTAAAACTCGGTAGGCATTAGATAAATATATATATATTGTGGGGATCCTCATTTTATATTGATATATATTTTTGTTTTTAACGCCGAACATGCTGTGATTTTCATCAATAATTGCATTTCTGACAGTCTCAATCCAATACACACACACACACACACACACACACACACACACACACACACACACACACACACACACACACACACACACACACACACACATATATATATATATATATATATATATATATATATATATATATATATATATATTAATAACAGTAAATTCTTACTGTTTCAATATATATATATAAATATATATATATATATATAACTATATAACTATATATATATATATATATATATATATATATATATATATATATATATATTGGAAGGAGGAGACCATATTTTATACAGTATTGTATGAATTCTACCATTGTGCCATTATGCCAACAACTCGGTAGAACTGGTCGACCTCAGGTTGTAAGTGTGATGTGGATATCAAGCGAAGGATAGCTATGGCGAGGATGCATATTCTAAAATGAAAAACATCCTCACCAACAATAAAATTAGAATATCAAAAAAATTAAAACTGTCAGAGTGCTACATTTTTCCTGTGCTCACTTACGGCTCTGGAGAAAAGAATTAACGCTGCTGAGATGTGGTTTTTGTGAAAAATTATAAAAATTAGTTGGACCTCTCATACTTCGAATGAGGATGTATTAAAACAGTCCGGTTATGAAAAGAAGAAATTACTAGAGATAATCCGACGGGGGCAGTTAAAGTTTTTTGATCACTTCATGCGGAAGGAAGGAATGGAAAATCTAACAACCATTGGAAAGATTGCAGAGAGGGGAGATAGCAGTCAACAACCAATTACATTTGTGAAGTTCTCATGTCACTTGTTGAATATCTCCACATTTCAGTTACTAAGTGTTAAAGATCGCATTTTGTGGAGGTCGGTTGTCGCTAATGTCTGAAAGGATAAAAGGATAAGGCACGAGAATGAAGTTATATTGGTTCAGACTGTCGTATATACGGTTATTAAGATATATCACCACATTTTTGAATATATAAATATAATAAACAATGGGTATCATTATTAATATTAATTATTATCGTTTGTGAATATCATGAGATATAAGGTAGACAGACAGACAGACAGAGAGACAGACAAACAGACAGACAGACAACATGATAGACACTGTAAGCTTGCATTGTACGAACACGATACTGCAAGATGGTAGTGCCCTTGAAATTATGAAAAAAAAATAAATAAACTGCAGTAAACAGTTACAACTTGAAATAATGCAAGATGAATCGGAACAAATGAAACAACCGACTGTGACAGCAAGCAGTATATAAAATAACAAAAAAATAATTTACGAAAAAAATGATCACGATGTATAATGTAAACTGGACGAATACCTTAAACGTATGTACAGAACAATGAGATTTTTTGAAATACAACAGAAATTTATTTAAGATATGCAAAACGGTAATTGACATTTTTATAGTTACAACTAACAGTGCATTCCTATACTGCATACAGTATAAGATGTATGTAAATTAAAACAAACATAACAATAAAGTTAAACACACACACGCGCGCACGCACACGCGCGCACACTATACATATGTACACGCACATGAAAAATATAATGTTTTGAAAGTTGTTGACACTCATTGCACATAGAAGAACATGGTTGCTGGATGAACAACGTTTGACATTAATTTTTAAAACTGATTGCTTCATCATTTCTCCTTTCATTATCAACGACTATGATTACAATTAATATAATCAATCAAAACTAGATGCATCTTTTTCATCTGTATCAACATCATTCATTGTCAGATTATCATTGCCACTTACATCAACATCACAACCACCACCATCATCATCGCCATCAACAACTCATCATCATCATCGTCGTCGTCACCATCATCATTATCAACAACTCATCGCCATTCTCATCGTCATCGTCCTCATCATCCTCATCATCACAACCATCAGGATCAAACATGCGTCTCCTCCAGCACATCTTCCACGACGGCTTCCTCATCCGGGATAGTGTCCATGACGATGAAGGCATCCGAGTGCTTGTGTCTCAGTGATAATATCGACGACGATGATGACGGCGACGACGACGAAGAAGATGAAGCTAGGGACGACGACGACGACGAACTGGACAGTCTGCTCCTATACTTTTTGTTGAATGATCGATTCAACTCTTCTTCCGTCTACAATGAAACCATCATTATCATATTATTATCATCACCATCGTCATATTTATCATCTGTCATGAGACCTGTCATCATCGTCCTACGTGTCAATTATTGTTATTATCATTCACATTATCATCCTTACATAAAATGACCATCAACAACCAAAGTTGAAAGTTGCATGCATGCAAAACTTGGGCACAAAAGAGGAGAAAGAGAGAGAGAGAGAGAGAAAGAGAGAAAGAAAGAGAGAGAGAAAAGAGAGAGAGAAAGGAGAGAGAGAGAGAGACAAAGACAGATTGGAAGGATTTGAAGTGGAGTGCTACAGAATGTCGTTGGCATTCAATTGAATAGAAAAGGTTGATAAATATGGTAGCAGAAGCAAATCATCTCATCATCTACAACCACCAGCCACTACAAAACAACCACTGACAGAACAAACACACTGCAACAAACAATAACGTCTACAAACCACCACCACCAACAACAACAGCAGCAGATGCAAACCTTCAACTTGTCATTGGTCAGTTCAGCAAGGATGTTGTCATGAGTCGAGTCAATCAATCTCTTTTGAGTCTCGTAAAGAAACAACATCTGTAACGGGTCGCAAATTTCAAAAAAGTTTTAAAGGCAGTAGTAATAAAATGAAATGAAACGGAGATATTGTTACGATGAAATTTGTATAGCTCAGGAAGTAACAGCATAGCAATTGATAAAATTGAATAACAACAATTTAATGAAAATTGTTCAATAACTTAACTATCTGTATCAGCTAACCATAATCATTCGTAACAAAGACAAATTTGATTTCAAACAGACCTCTTGTCTTTCCTTCACGGCAGAGTTAATATTTCTTTGTACTGATGCTTTTCTCACTCTGAATGGCAAAATTTAAATTTGGTTTGTTCAGTCATTGGGCTAATCAACTAGCAATCCATTCTTTATTTATTTATTATTTCAACGGGCCACTCAATCTTCAAGTTTCAAAGTTCACAACAGATCTATGAAAATAACCCTCTAAAAAATGTAACCCCTTACAGATGAACGCAATACAAATAGCCTACCTAATCCACGTAACGTAGCCGACCGACCCACATAAACCCTCTAACCTGGACAGTTCCTCCTTATCTCGATACTTGTCCTTAAGAGACTTTATCTCTTCCCAAATATGAACATGATGTTTCTTCTTCAAGGAACAAACCACCTTGACATTCTTCTTGTCCAGATCGGCGAGCTGACACTCACGACTGATCTCAATGACCCGATGCAAGCTGTTGTACATTCTCTGCTGCCAGGCCAACCTGGCCTTCAACTCTGCTTTGTCCTGCTCGTAACACATCTGCAACAACTCGGCCGATTGGCGCTTCTTCGCCTCCTGAAGTCATTTTGAAAGGTGAAATGATAAATCTTGTGATATGATTTAGGAAACAAAATGTTAAATGAAGATTAATTTTGGGCAAAACATTTTATTGAGGAACATAAATATTATTAACTCTGTGAAAAATCATATAAAGTATAACAACAAAGTGATCGGATTCGACTGCAAAAGACCTCCGTCCATTGTATGCTAAAAAAGAAACGCTGTCTCACGTGCGTACGTATCTGTACTGCGGCAGGCTTCATATTTAAATTTGTAATTCAACGTAAGACAAATACGAAATGTAAATCGCAATGATTAACCAGATAATTGGAAAACTACGCGAACAAAATGAACGTACTGCAATTTGGACCAACAAAGACTGCACGCACGAGGCGTCACGCTGAAGTTCTTTGGCTTTCATTTCTTTGGTTAGTCGATTGATCTCATGTTGGTGTCGTGCGAACTTGTTGCTTAGTTCCTAAGAAGTGTTTGTACATACGAGTTGAGAATGTCATCCATCATTCTCAGGATCATTATCATTACTATCATTGCCACATTCGTAACTTTCGTCAAGTCAATGATCACCATCATTAAACTTTCGCATCATCCAACATCATTTTCAAAACAGTAACATTAAAATATAAGATCAAATGCTTGCCAATAGAACTGAAAAAATCTGAAACATAATTTATTGTCACTACTTTGCTGACAAGCTAGCCAAGAATGAAACAAATAAACTCGCCAACCAATCAATGAATTCTTGGAACACTCATCAACCAAGCATGAAGCCTAAATAGAAAATAAATATCCCGATACCCTATCATGTTTCTTCTTGAGCGAGGTGAGTTCTTTGTTGAGTTTGTTGAGGACCTTCTGATGTTGCTTGTTCTGCTTCAGTGACGACAAGCAAACGGGCTGGTTGTCAACTTGATTTCATTTCGAAAATTTAAAAATATTAATTAGCTCAGTAGATAAAAAAATTTAACCGAAGCTGAAACGGATCAATATTTATCAGATGTGTGTTTATTCCCATTAAACTAATCAATAAGTCAACAAAAAAGTAATGAAAGATAAAAATTGCCAAGAAACATAAATACAAGTAGGAACAACAACCACTTATGTTCACTGTAAGAAATAGTGAAAATAGTGAGATAAAGAAATTTAACTGAAGCGTACTGAAGAATTCACGAAAGTGAACTAATGCAAGGCAATAAGCAGACAATAACCAATAAGAATAACTAAAACAAGATTCAATATGAGACAAAACAGAAAAAAAGACAAACAGACAGACAGGCAGACAGACAAACGGACGGACGAAAGGATAGACAGACAGATAAACAGAAAGTTGACAAACAGATGTACCTAATATTTTGCCTAACGGTTCTGTTGGAATTTTTTTGGATGTCTGTGAGTTGGTGGCACAATAATCATCTGAAAAATTTTGCATTATAAAAAAATTTAACAAAAGATTTTGAGCTTAACCTACTTTCCATCAAAAGTTTTTATCAGTAATTAACAAAACCTAACCAGAAAGACAAACGAAACAAAAAAACATTGATAACAAAATAAGAACGACAGCATTTAAAACAAAACGCCACTCACCGGGAATAATGCTGAGGTTCGTTTCAGATGAGAAGAGCTTGAGATTCGATCTGATGGCTCGAATTTCCTGCTGTCCTGATGACGTGAGGACGAGGTCTGAAGCTCTGTCCATCGCGTTTGATTTCTTCGTCTTCGTCCAGCTGTTGTTATACTTGATTCGCTGGAGAGTGGAGGAGGAGCTGGCCGATGAAGATGATGCAGTTAGTGACGTCTGGAAGAACATAGATGCCGTTGACGCTGATATTGACTGTCTACTCATTGTTGGATTGAAAAATGCATCCACGTTGTCCGCCTGTTGTGACTGTGGAATAATTTTGTGGAAAAAATTTTTCTTATGAATTTTATTACAACAGAGAAATGTTATTTCAATATAACGGAAAATTGAAAAGTAAAAGATTAGAATGCTAATGCACTTTCAATCAAACTCAATTCATATAAGATGACGAATTTTCTCATCGAGGGTAATTCAAACGTTTGTAAGAAAATAAAACTCCGAACTAATGAACAATCATGAATGATCGTGACTATCTAAAGCCAGCCATAAAATATTATAAAAAACTATCAATAACCACAACTGAGATGGGCATTTTTCGTTAAAACTGCTAAATGTAACAAACATAAGCAAAATTAAAATGTCAAAAATAATAATTAAATAACAGTGGAAAATGATTATAACGAGTATAACCAGCAATAAAACTCCAACAAACAAACGACAAGCAAGCAACATGTTCAACTTGAACATTCATTTACATTCGTGGAGGCTTGCTGCTGATGAAGTTCACCGAAGTCCTCCTCAAGGACCGCCAACTGATTGTTGTGCCTCTCCATCATCTCTGACATCTCAGAGAGGTGACTCAGGTAGGCTATCGGGTTCATGAGGGCTTCTGCTATTGCTGCAAATCAAATTTTAAACCGAATTGAAATAACGAAAATAAATAACTAGAAACAAATAAAAATACGAACCGGCATGTGACTGAGGTACATAATCATAGATGGCCACGTACACGAAAAGTGTGGCCAGCCCTTGTGGCTGCCCTCTCTCGTTAAACAAACTTATGTGTTTGTATCCTGTCACATGTGATGTCGTAAAATTATAAAATCACATATCCTAACCTTTTATCCTCTATTACGTTCAAAGAAAAATATTTCCATTAGCCTGCATTAATCTGATAGTATTAGCCAGACAATCAGCCAGCCAACCTGATTTGATGGCGGTGACAGGCAAAACCCTCTGCCCTAATAGGGTGGTCCCGTTCTCGTGGTACACTGCAAGTCGTAGGTAGGCTACGTGGGGCATAATTATCTGCCACCAACAATTAAATGTGTTAGAAAATAATAAGCGAAATATAATTATAAATATTACAAATTAAATTAATAATAATGATGAAGAGAGAGAGCAGAACGTAAATTATGATGATTATTTTGCTGGTCAGAAAAATTTGGTCCTGACATCAGCGCGTTGTCGTTGCGTGCTGGCCTCGTTCGAAGGCCGCGTGTCACTGATGGGGTGATTGTGGGTGCAAAAAATGGCATCTTTAAACATTATGTGAGAGAGATGAGAGAGAGAGAGAGAGAGAGAGAGAGATATGAGAGAGAGAAAGAGAGAGAAAGAGAGAGAGAGAGAAAGAGAGATGAAGCGTACAAATATTTAGAAAGCAGGTGTCATTATATAAACGCTCACAAAGACAACAACACCTGCTCGAATGCAAACGGTCTTTCGTTGTAGACGGGATTGATAGCATTGAGACTGACAACCCTGGTTCTGAACTTTGACCTCACCGTGTCAGCAGGAATGCCAAATAGATCGCAAGTTACAAAAGTGCTAATGCGCTTGTCAGATAGAAACTGTCCTGATTTTATCTGAATCGATTATTATTTGTTTGAATTTTTATTGAAATTAAATAAATTATATCATCCGACAAAGACAGCAACGGCGTGACAAACTGTGATGGCCATGGACATGGGGACGATGCCGTCAACGATGCCGTCAGCAAATGAATCGAATGACCTTTCCTTTATTCTCATGACGTCAGGTTTCAGAAGGTAGCCACAATGACCGTTGTAATCAAAAGCTCCCAGGTTCAACTGCATCGGCAGGTCTGTTGAACAGTGAAAGCATTCTTTGTATGGATAAATATTACAAAATGAAAAATTACAAACTTCAAAAGTCAAATCACTAATCAAGTAAATTATTCAACAAATTATCATAAAAAGTGATTTGAACTATGAAAATGTTCCTACCTAATGTCTGGAAGTTCAATGCAACCAGCTGACAACCAACATTCCAGAAGATCTACCAGTTGAAACATTTAAATGATAAATGGTTAAAACAAAAGGTTAAAATGATAAAAAAAAACTTAACACATTAAAATACAAACACACTTTATGCATGAAATAAGCAAATTCATACAGGCAGCTGAATAAGACGGGAGACAGAATCATTTTTGCCAAGAAAATTTATTACCGTCAGATATAAAATACAAACAAACAGATCAAGCAACAACATATACAAACAAAACAACAATATATACACAGCACACACTGACCATGCAACAATAAATACACACACACAATGCAACGCATAAGAACAAAGTTCAGCTATACAAACACGCACGCACAAACAATAAAAACAATGAGAAACGCTATTGGCACGCCACACAACACTGACCAGAGGAATGTAATTACTAGAGTCGACTCGGGTACCTCTTGGATATATCCGACTAATTTGAAATTTGTTGAAACTGAAAATTAATTAATTTTTTATATACAATACTGTACGAACCAAACAATACAATACAATACAACACACTACACTACAATACAATACAATACAATACAATACAATACAAAGAAACAGCAACCACACAACAATAGCAGCCACAAGGATCTACTGACTGAGCAAACTCAATAGGGAAGGCCTTCAACAGTACGAGTGCTTGTGATTCAACAAATGATGTGCATTCATAACTTCTCATCCTTTCTGTTTGTTATATTATATTCATTCATTTCTCTATTCTTTCACTCATTTGCTTATTTATAGATTTAATCAGTCAATTCACTCAGTCAATCAATTATTTATTTAATTATTCATTCATTCATTCCTTCCTTCATTCATTCAAGAATTCACTTAAGCATTCATTTAAGCAGTCATTCATGCATTCACTCATTCCTTCAATCATTCATTCATATTTGCAAATACTTTTATTAAAAAATGAGGTTATATCATTGCATCATCATCATCATTCTCATCATCGTCAATCTCTTCATTGCGATAAACAGCCACAGGCAGAGTAAGCGATAATGACGATGATGACGACGATGACGATGATGACGACTAACGTTTGCAGGTATCAAATGAAATGAATCTGATTGGTTGGAGGTAGATGACCAGGTCACTCATCTCTGTCGATGCCGAAACCTCCTCACCTGCTGTCCCCTAAAATGACCATGACGACCGCGGTAATGGTGATGTCAGTAACAACAATAACTGCTATCAATCTTGCAAAAAGTCATCTGTGACTGACCTTCTCAGCCTTGACTGACTGCATATTTGAGATGACTCTGTCGGGGAGCTTCAAGTGTGCATCGACACCGGCCACCACACCATCTTCATCCTCCTCCTCCTCATCCTCCTCCTCACTTTCCGAATCATCTCTGTATGAGGAAGCCATTGATGATGTTGACGGAGATGGCTGGTGGGACAGCGATAAGACATTCACTGTCGACGATGTAGCCACCGTCATTACTGCCGTCGTTGTGGCTTGCAGTGATGACGCTGATGATGATGAAGGCGACGACGATGAGGAGGTTGGAGATGATAATTTAAGAGGATTTGTTGCAAATGCTGCCGTTGAATTAATAGTGGTAAAGCTTGCGGATGTTATTGTGGACGTTGTAGGTGTCGTCACAGTGGTCTTAGCGGTTGTGGTAGTTGTTGTTGTTGATGATGATAACAAAAATGATGATGATGCTGCTGGTGAAAGTGGTGTTAGCAGTTCAGCTGATGAATTCGACTGATTTGCAAACGGTATTGTTGGAGATGTTTCTTGCTGGTGCTGCAGCGTGAACTGATGATGAGATAGTTGCTGTTGTAGTTGATGCAGTTTTGATTGTTGTGGAAGCTGTGGCTGAGACTGTCGATGCTGGATTGGTGGGTGATGCCTCAGCAGAAGTGGTCTCTCCGATGATAAATGTGGTTCAACCAGCTTTTGCACCAAATCCTGCTGTTGCTGTTGTTGTTGCTGCTGTTGCTGCTGCAGTAAACCATCAGAATGAGATTTCTTGGAACCTTTAAAATTTGTTAACATATAACAAAATTAATTAATGGTTGGCCTGTCAAATTTTCATATGATTATAGACATTATAAAGTAATATGAACTTATTACATCAGATTAATGAAAACAACACCATCCAACACACATCTCTGATAACATAGCAACAACCAGCCCAAGATATACACAGCATCATCATCGAAGCAACAAGCGCACGAGTAGTAGAAAAACAAAGTTGTACTCCTGTTCGAGTGTCTCTTCTTGTTCTTTATGAGGATCTTCCTCTTCAGTGCCTCAGGGGACGGCAGTGGTACGGAAGGTTCCAACTTCAATTATCATATCATTTAATTTGTCACAAATAATTTTTATGCTTACCGAACTTATCATTATAAATAATTCCACCGTTAATGTTTGTCATAATTTTAAGTAAACGTAAGCGAATAATTGAAATGGCGAACAGGATTGTTTGGCAGGGGCTCTTGAATGAGGCAATCGCCAAATATGGTCCTGCAGTGTTGGGCCATCTTGGCCTGCTGCTTGGGCCTGGCAATGTGGTGGTGTCATTCACTTCACTAACGTTTTTTTTAATGTCACATCTGTCTAATTTATCTTTAATTAATTTTAAGTAATTAATCTCGTACACACTGGCTTAAAAACTAATCGCTTTATTGTGAATCAGAGCATCAAGTGACTACAAATCAATATTATCCTTAATCTTCATTTAATTCCACTACACCAAGCAAAGTCACCAATATCAAACTTACCTCCGAATAATATCAAACTTACCTCCGAATAATATACATCATCACCAACGTCATCATTCTATTCCTCATATAATCCATAATCACATCAGCAAATAACTACGCACACACACACACATACACAGACGGAGAGAGGACGAGGGAAAGAGAGAAAAAGAGAGGAGAGAGAGAGAGAGAGAGAATGAAAGACATACATAAAACCACAATCATAAGAACAAACCCACAAAAACCGTAGACGAACAACACTTACGAGCAATGATTCTCAAATGATAGGAGCACAGGGTAGTCACAAGTTTTGAATGCTACCTCCATTATGGCCTCAAGAACGTCCTGTTTGTTTGTTTGTTCATTCGTTCGTTCATTTCTTCACTCATTCGATCATTCATCCTTTCGTCATTCACATGTTTATTCACTAAGAATATTGCTAGTTTATTTGTCCGTACACTCTTTAGTTCATAAACATTGGTTGAATTATATTAGATCAATCACTCTCATTATTTTGATCTCATGTAGAAATCATCACAATGATCCCGGCTACGAAAAGATGATTTGATCATTAATTAATAATAGGTAAACTTAGTGCAATATTAAATGTTTGGTAAATACTTGAATACTTACATTCACACACACGAGCGCATGCACACACACACGCACGCACGCACACTATGGAGAAGCAAAATCCGAATTTTAGACCAAATAGGTGCCAAAATAACAGAAATAACTGGTGAATGAAAAGTTCTATGTAGAACAAAATATTTCTGTTTTATTAATTAGGTCTGATGTTTACTGAATTTTAGAGCATGTATGAAAATGTCCTTTCCTTTGTGAGACTCACAAACTTACATTAAAAGTCGAGGATGGAAAAACAGAGTTTGTTGGCTATTGTCTTTACTCATGGGCTCGCACACACACATACACGCACGCACGCACAACACACACACCACACACAACACACACACAACATACACACACACACAACACAAACACTCCCTCTTTCTTACTCACACAAGCACACGCACAAACACAGGCCAACGTTTGTTGAATCTCTTCAAATGGAAATGCAAAAAATACCATCGGTAAGTATATTTTAAGTGGAGCATTCATGAAAATGAGTAAAACCATTCTTTGAGAAAAAAAATGAATGAAGAAACTGAAAAGGATGAATGAATGAAAAGTGTGAGGATGAATAAATATTATAATAATAATCTTGTACGGAATTTGATTAAATTTGATAGCTCCACTCATTTTCATGTTTAGTTTTTTAATCTGTTATTTATCCCTTGATATTATTTATGAATAAATTTTTATTTTTATTGTTTGAACAAATTTAGTTGAGGAGGCCAGCACGTGCTTCAGTTTAGTACCTTGACCTCCTGTGCTTTTGTTCAAATAAATTACTGCTGTGAATGAATGAAGAAAATGAGGATGAATGAATAAATGAAGAAAAGGAAGTGAAATAAATGAATAAAAATACAAGAAGAGTGAATGAATGAACGAATGAAAGTATAAAAAGATGAATAAACAAATGAAAATGAAGGTATATGAATGAAAAATGAAATGAATGAACCTTCAGGAGAACTTCTGTGCACATTGTGAATCCGTGCGTGATGACTGGTTCATCATCAACTCCACGACCGTCCCAACAATCCAACTCGACACATCGACAGCCTGACAGCAAGACTTGTCTGTACATCTCAACTGACGAACGACTGGTTAGTTGGTGACCTGTGTATGTGTGTGTGTGTGTGCGTGCGTGTGTGTGTTGGTAGATTCATGTTGTTGTCTATGTTGCCGTTGTTGACCATGTTGTTGTTTACGTTCATGCGGTACATTTTAATACGAAATTTTTATATTAATATTTTATAAATTTTAATTTTTAATATAAGTTAAATCAGTAAGAAGGTGAAGATTTGTGTAGTAAATGCCTCAAACTGAGGACATCAAAAAGTTGACCTGTGAGGTAGGTGTTGTGGGAAGAGCTGATGTAGTAATGTGAGAGCGGTTGGTTCATATCATGATTGATGGATGCATGTACATTGGATACGATGTTGTTGTCAGAACTCAAGAGGTACCTCAAGAAACCTTCGCAAGACAACCTGCCTGTGCAACATTGCTTCCAGTTTGAAGATACGTTACTATTTATCAAGAACATTAGAAAGAGATTAAAACTACAGCATTAACAACATTTAATAACGATAATTTCAATACTGTTACTATTTCATTAAAAACACGGTACTAATTAACTTTTCCATAAACTCTACTTGACAGATCATCAGTGTTATATTGTCTACTGCAA
Organism: Helobdella robusta; assembly: GCF_000326865.2. Classification (NCBI taxonomy): domain Eukaryota; kingdom Metazoa; phylum Annelida; class Clitellata; order Rhynchobdellida; family Glossiphoniidae; genus Helobdella; species Helobdella robusta. Next base: position 2,145,985 of record NW_008705254.1, read on the forward strand.
CTATTATTATTATTGCTGTTGTCGTTGATATGAAAGATTTAATAGAAACCTAATTTGGCGAGGTTTTGATCGGGCTCGTACTTGCTGACCAGACACTGAACACGATCAAGTGTGCAGTGAGGCTGGAGGAGTTCCTTTACATGACCTCCCATCTGGTGTCTGTTTATGAAGGTCATCAGGTCATGTGATGAGATGCTGTTGACGTCATTAATGTTGTTGTTGTTGTCGCTGTTGATGTTGTCGTTCATGATATCAGATGTTGTGTTGTCTTTTGGAACCTCAGATGAGCTTCAGATGTTCAAAACATAAAATCAAATTAATGCATGCACCATGCACGATTAAATGATTGCAAAAACAGCCTCAGGAAATGAAAGCAAGTACGACAACAACAACAACAACCCTCGAAGAATATGATGAGAACAAAACAAACTTGATGTCTGTGAACAAGTCAACGACATTCATCCTGAAGCAGAGGTTTTGGTAAAACAACATGAACTCATCCCACGTGAGCGAGGTCAGAACGTCCGACTGAAAATTATTAAGACACATTACAACAATCAACTAGTTTTAATTATTTCTTTCTTCTCACTGCTCTCCTTCGTTCTGAAGTTGATTCCTAGAAACGTCTGATTTATTTTCATGTGTAGCGAATTTTTTCCATGAAACATCCATAAAATTAGAATAGGTTTAGAGAAAAGTCATCAGCGGTGAGCACGATACTTGTGGAATATGAAGCAAAAAATATAATTAATGAATAAGAGATGTCGATGAATGAAGTCGTTATTGAAGATTGTTCAGTGAAAGACACATTAAACATTACGATGCAATCAACCTCAACCAAACTCTAAGTGGCAACTTCAACAGTTAATAGTAACTATTGACTCGCAACAGTTGCCAGACAAACGTGATCTCATTAAGCATGCATCAATGAACTAATAATTAATTTGAGATATAATAAAAATAATATCAACAAATACAACAACAATAATAATAAGTAAAGAAACAGACAACAACAATAATAAAGGCAATATACAATAACAACAAGCAACAGCGACAACAGTAATAACTGAATATTAATTATGATAATGATTTATGCTAATTAACCTGTTCAGTGAGCAGTCTGGATGCCTCCAATGAATTTAATACTCTTTTTTTATCTTCTTTGCTCTGTGCCAATATCTTCAGAATGCTTGGACGTGTTATGTATTATTCATCAAATCAAGTTAGCTGCCCTCATTGACCATTTACATTTACAAAACTGGCTTAGATCATTAGCAGGAATACATGATGTATTCATGATACATCAACATATGCACGCGTGGACACACACACACACACACGAACGCGCACAGACACACGCACTCACGCATGTACATAGGCATATACATATACATATATATATATAACCAACATATATATATATATATATATATATATATATATATATATATATATATATATATATATATATAAGCATTAAAAACAGTATTATAAAGATACAACTGTAAAAAATCCTAATTAAAACCAACTACATCACATTAGACTCGGAATAAAATTACTATCTAAGTTACACATATGTATGTATATGCATTACACATGAACACAGAGCTCATCAAATTTTATCTAACTAGCATCCATCTGATAAGGTAAATATAGGAACTATATCTATCCAACACAAAACAGTCTTTCATTAATCATTCAACCATCTTCATTCATTCGCTCACTCACTAGTTCACTAAACTTATTAATCGCATCGGCTATTCCACAATTCTTTCCATCCATCCATTCACCCAACCATTATTATTGACTCATTTTTATTTGTTCATCCATCCATTCAAACACTTCAGTCATCAGTTATAACAACCTTCGTTGCTTCAAAATCATGCAAATTAAAAAAGACACGCAAAATGCCACTACAATGATGCCAGCATACTCACTTGAAACTCTGCAAACGTACCCACTTTGATTTATTAAATCACTCATCTAATCATCAATTTTGTCATCCAATAATTTTTTCATCTAAGAAACTCACAATTAAATCTCTCAATCCATCAACCATCATTCATCCACACATCTATTCATTCATTCATCTATCCGCCCAGCAAAACATCCATCCATCAATCCAGCCAGGCCACAAACTTCTTGATGGGTATATTGCCATCGGGATCCGGGGAGGTGATCAACCGGATGTGGCACTTCTTCAGTTGGAGCAGTGGACTGGCCAGTAGGGGTGACTTACTGCTGTGGCAACATCTGAATATTTCTGATGCCCATTCCTATTCATGAAACATGTGGAATGCATAGTATGATGGTACAGTGGTACATATGGATGGTGGTACAGTGGTACAGTATGATGTGTGTATGCAATTTACGAAACATCAAATACAAACACAGCAAAACAGGAGATCAGTCCTTCTTACCCTGCCCTCAGCTAAACATTTTTTTGTAGCATTTGTGATGAGGGCCGTGTTTTAATTTAATGGTAAAAAAAATTTGGTTGTGGTCGTTGTTTTTAATATCTGGCACGAACATGTGGAATGAATGAATCTCCGACTTTGTCTACAGTGACAACGTAAATGGTCTTATAAATATTTAAATCGTGCATGATATATTTCTTTCCGAATTCACTCCTTGCAAAAGTCAAACTCTGACAAATGAAGAGATTGTTAGAACAAGCAGATAAATCGATAAATTCAACAAAAAGCATAAAAAAAAGAGATGAAACGAAAGATAAGACAAAAATTGAAAATACAAAATTAATAACAACAACACAAACAACGTAAAATGCATTTAAAAAGCACATTAAATATGTAAAAAATTCAATGGCATTGAACAAAGCAAAAAATTTACAATCAAAATATAAAATGAGTGGTTATGTTTTTAATAAATAAAAACATGTAAGAAAACTAAATGATTGAATATATTGAAATTTGAAAAGATGAATGATTGAAGGAAGAAACAAAGGAACCAGCGAACAGACATATGAGCAAACAAACAAACAAATGTACAAACAAACAAACCAAAGTAATAAGAACTATTTAGAAATAATAAAGATTAATGAGAGTTAAAATTACCAAGTGATGATATCAAATAACAATATGGTTAATGATTATGTTCATGATAACCAGCAGAGACTGAATTGAAATGACTTTTTTCCTTAAGATACTGAATTTGTGACAACTGTGTAATTAATTATATCTGAGTTGGAGTAAGCTGCTTGATGTGCTTTTATTGTTGATAGCAATGAGTGAATGATGTGATGAGATTGTATTTGTCTAATATGTTAAAAATTTGAATGATTAATGGATAATAGGTATGAAATAATTCAGTCTGATAATAATTAGACTTGATCATAATGGGGCGGCTTATTTAATGCACAACATGAGAGTTTCAATGAAGTCAAAATGTTTGATGTGCCCAAGTCCACGACAGTATAATGTTTTGAGTGTTTTGTAATGATGTGACTGATGTGGGGAGGTAAAGGTGATGTTTAATATTTGTAGCTGGCTTGTGCATGCAATTGATGGGGTGTGATTATTTTTAAGTTCAGTGTTTTAGTTGGAATTGAAGGAAGAGTGAGTTCAATTCAGATTGGATGGCGGCCAAATTTAATGGTGCTTAAATTTGTTTGTAGATAAATGTTAAAATAAGTAAACATTTACCCATAAACATTGCATATACAAACAGTCAAATGTAATTAAATACTAACCACACATAATAATGATTCACCTATATTTTATTTATAAATGCATTCAATAATTAATTATATCAGGATAAAAAGTATAATGGTACGAAACAAAAGCAAGACCTTAGCAATATCTTTCGACAAGCAGGCGAAGTTGAGAAACGAGATTGAAGAGATGTCAGATCCATATGTGATGGTGAGCATCTTATCCTCCATGTTGCTCTCCTGAGTGCCTACCTTCAAACTCTCTCTCATCTTCACATCCTGGTTTCAGATCATTTACAAATTTCCATGAATGTCGCATGGAAAAATAAAATAACAATAACTCCAAAATAACAATTGTTAGAAAATTTTGCATTCCTATAGTATTAATGGGAATAAATTTTGTGTATTTTGTAGGCAACATCATCAAAGATAATGAGACCATTTATGCAACACATAGCAAATATGTGATATGATGATTTGAATTGTAATATCAAGTAGATTGGATGATTTGTATCATGATATCAAGACAAGCATAAACTGGACACTAAGTCAGTTTATCCTATTATTTCAACTAAATCCAAAAATATTCCATCTTTCAATTTATATTGAGCCAGTTTGTTCCTCAACAATAAATCCATCCATGTACAAACTACAAAGACAAATGGATAATTTTGTTTCAACAACAACAATGAGAAGGAAAACAGAAGAGAATGATGAACAAACTTTGGGAAGTCTCGCAAACTTTCCAGTTCGGGCATCTGTGATGAGAGACAACTCGATGCAGTCCATTTCCTGCAGTGGTAGAAGTTAATTAAAATCAACAATTGTTTAGGTGAAATATTAAAAATGAAATTAACTGATATAAAACTATCTTCACTTAAGATAGTGTTTAGTTATATAAGTGAAAAAAAATTATAAAAACATTTGATGAATATGTGATTTATTAGACATACAATAACAAAAAATGACAAAAATGGAATATTAAAAACATTAGAAGACTGTATAAAAACTATTTTGATACAACATAAAATAGAAGAACATACAAAACTCATTGCGATGTCATCACAATATTATATAAACATCATAGTGATTCCTTATGACCATACCAAAATATGCTTACTCTCTTTTGATCGATCCAATATAACAATAAACCATTCTGATCAACAAACATGTTGACAGCTTGTACGGACAGTGAGTCCTGCGTGACCAGACGAAAAAGAAAAGTAACATTAATTTAAATTTTAAAATTTTAATATTATTAATTATAATAATAATAATTATCATTATAATGAAATTAAGGTTAGCACAGGACATGAATAATATTATAGTAAAAAGTAAATGCATTAAGTTTTAACTTAATTAACAGATTGGATTCCATTCCTCTGTCTAGCTACACTATGACTATACTTATAGTAAGTATAGTCTTATACTATTTCTCTACTCTACTGCTACTCTACTTTGTTTACATTTTACAACTACAATATCTCCAACTAACTGTTGAAAATTTAAAAAATGTTACAAAGTAAATTTATTAACGGTAAATTAATTGATATGTTGTTGTCGTCGTTTGAGTTGGTGTTTCATTTTTTTCATTTTTACTTCACTTTTACTTTTTTTTTTATTACTAACATCATCCCATTTGATAAATTTGTTTCCAGCCACCAATGAGGCAGGAACGACAGCAAGAGAATTATTCATTTTTTTAAGTATCTATTATTTAAAAGCCTAATTTGTTCATCTATAAAAAAATATTTAACTAAAAACAGTAAAACATCTCTCAATTTCTCAGATTATAACACCATCCGATCTTTTTTTATTTGTAAACTTTACAAAATAAGTTAGATGTTTAATGTTTTCTATTGTACCCAATGGTACCAAACATTTGAAAAGAGTGTTTAATCAATATATATGAGTATAGTTTTCGCCATATAAAAATTTAGAATTTATACAAAGTGGTCACATTTATACTTAACATTTAAAACGTATAACAAAAAGTTTTAAAATTTAGATGAATATATTGTTAAACTATAGACGAATAATATTGTTATATTGAACATTAATAAAACATATATAAATACATGCAAATACATACATGCATTTTTATTCTATTTATAATATGCATGCAAATCACGTACAAACTTTTTGAATAATTTTTTATTCGTTAATAATTCAAGTGTTCAAGATATTTTAACGTTACATTGAACGTAGTTCGATTTGTCGTTAAGTCTATGGTTCCTATAAACGATAATTTAAAAGCAGCTTCGGCTTTTATTTGTTCGTGCTAATAAGAGTTTAGACAGTGAAGACAGAAGCGATCCACCGATTAACAAGTTGTTAGAAATCTGTCCTTTCTCGTGAATATCAATCATCAATCAGTTTTATAATCAAGGTATCTTAAAAAATAAATTATAAAAATTAAATAAAACCAATTATTAATCAATCCGATCATTGTGTCATCATGAATGAAAGAATGATCAATGATCCTACATGTTATCATGACGTAAATAATTGATTGTGATTTTATATTTTTATTTATTTAAGTTTTAGCTCACTATAATATAAATAAAGTATAGTCTATAAATATAATATATAATAAAAATATATATTTGTGTCTGATCTTGAATTGCAGTTATCTTGATTTGAGTGTAAAAAAATGTGCCTGACAATAAAAAAGTAGATTAGAAAAATATGCAATCAATTTGTTATGTGTTGATTCACTTTAATGTTAATCAAATGCAGTGTGCTTGTCATTCATACGTGAAATAAAAATAATACAATAAGAAAAAAGAGAATGATGAACTATGATCATTATATTATTTATATTTGATTTTCTGATATAACTTTTTAAGATTCAAATTCTAAAGTGATATATTGTATATACTTGTGCCTATATATAGTATATATTTATTAAGATTGTTAGAGAGACAATCTAAAAATATTAGATTACAAGTCTTTTATTATTAAATTTTGATGATAGATCGTTGAATATATTGCAGTTGAATCATTTCAATTAGTGTGAGTTAATTTTTTGATTTAAAAAAAATCATTATTTTTGTTCATGTATATAAATATATATATATATTACATTTCTCAGATATTTTGAAGATGTCGACGAATGGTACAACTGAGCGAGTTTCTTGTGGCATGGATCTGGCTTTTTCTAGTGATTTGAATAGTGATTTGGATCAATCATTAGATCTGGGTTTTGATTTTATATGTGTACCTATTGTTCATCCTAGGTTAACACGAGACTTTTTTCATGAAAAGGTAAAAAATCGAGTTGGACCACTTAGCAGATCAGATTTTTTATTAAGCAGTCAAGATTGGACAACTTTGATTGTTGCAAAGATAACTCCAACATTACAGTTGGATTCAATGAATGAGATTGTTAGGCATAATGCTGAACATTCTTTCAATCAAGAAGTTGCCCTAGCGAATCATCTTGGTCTGCCTGCCATAATGGTTCAGTTGAAAAATATGAATAATATAAACCTTGCAAGAAACGTTAATGCCATTGCTATTAACTCCCATTTCACTTTATTTTGGGTGAAAGTTCCAATGACAGCTCCAATTGTTCTATGTGATGATATTTTTAATGGTGGTTTGGATTTATCCACTGCTGAAAATTCAAACAATGATTCCTGGAAATGGTGGAATCAGTTGAGAATCTTGTGCAATTACAATAAAAAACTTATTTTAGTTTTAGAGATAACTGCAGATCTGCCATCTGATGCTGAAATCACTCGCTGGTTAGGAGAACCTGTGAAAGCAATTATATTATCCACAAAGTTGTTCTTAACAAACAGAAAAGGTTATCCTGTCTTGCCAAGAAGTCACCAATTATTACTGAAAAAATTTTTCAAACTAGATGTTCAGTTAGTTTTAACTGGCAAAAATCGTCACAAAAGTAAAGGCTTGTCATGTTATAAATTATATTTGGATCATTTATTTCAGCAAAGAGAAATGCCCGATCAAATATCTAAATTTTCTAAGGGATATGAGGATTATCTTCAATGTCCTCTTCAGCCGTTAATGGACAACCTTCAATCACAAACGTATGAAATTTTTGAAAAAGATCCTGTGAAGTACACAAGTTATCAGCAAGCAATTTATTTAGCTCTATTGGACAAGGTCAAAGAGGAATCAAAAGATAAAATAGTTTTAACTGTTATGGTTCTTGGAGCTGGCAGAGGGCCTCTGGTCACAGCAGCATTAAAAGCAGCTGCAGAAGCTAAATGTTTGATTAAGGTTTATGCTGTTGAAAAAAATCCAAATGCTGTTGTTACTCTTGAAAATTTAAAAAGTGACTTTTGGGGTGATAAAGTTACAATAGTTTCTTGTGATATGAGATTTTGGGAACCTAAAGAGAAAGCTGATATTATAATAAGTGAACTTTTGGGTTCTTTTGGTGATAATGAGCTTTCTCCTGAATGTCTAGATGGAGCAGAGAGGTTTTTGAAACCTAAATGTATTAGCATACCATGTTCGTATACATCCTATGTGGCGCCACTTCAATCTTCTAAGTTATGGAATGAAGCTAAGTTATGCAGAGAATCAGGCAAACCTGTAGATTCTCAGTTTGAAACTCCATATGTTGTTCGCTTGCACAATTCACAGTTGATTTCTGATCCTCAACCTCTTTTCACATTCGACCATCCTAGAAGAGATGTTACTGGTTCAAATTTTATCATGATGAAACAAAATTTATCCAATGAACGATATGGTGAGTTAAAGTTTCCAGTTGCTCTTGACACAGTCTTGCATGGGTTTAGTGGTTATTTCCATTGCATCTTATACAAAAATGTGTCAATTAGCATAGTTCCAGACACACATACACCCGGTATGTTCAGTTGGTTTCCAATTTATTTTCCACTCAAAGAACCAATTTTGCTGAAAAAGACTGATATATTAACAGTTCACTTTTGGAGGTTGGTCAACGAAAAAAACGTTTGGTATGAATGGTGCACATCTACTCCTCAACAAACTCATATACATAACCCTAAAGGCAGATCTTATATTATTGGACTTTGATTTAAATCAACTATTAACTGTCGTTCATCCATTTTCTATAGTTGAAATTGCCGTTTATAAATTTTCCTCAAGTTTATGTTGCTTATCCTTGTTCGATGACATCAACTTGTTTTTTTAAATGTTGTATTTTCGTTTTTAAAAAAATATTATACTCAATAAAAAAGACGTTTTTTTCTTTTTAAAAGTTAAATTTATTTTACGGCTCGCAAAACTTTATTCAAAGCGTGAGAATTGGGAAAAAATTATAGAATTTTTTAAGTCTGTAATCAGTGTTCCTTCTAATGGATTGGCTTCGATTTAAACGTTTCTTGATCGGGTGGACTTCGACTGTGGTATTTTATACTGTATATTCTTATCTAAACTTGGAGCAAAAACTTAAATGGCGTTAATCATACATTATAATTAGTGCAACGATCTCTAGTTTGGGTGATTAATTTTCTTATAGCGGAATCAGTGGAAAAACTGCAAACTATTGTTTCCAAACTAGTTTTTGAAAGTGAATAAAAAGGCTTGCAAATTAACATGAACTCCGATTTGCTTCATGATCATGAATGGTAAACAGGTAGAAAGTCAACAGCTTCAATTATCTCAGGTTGTAAATGTGATGTGGATATCAAGCGAAGGATAGCTATGGCGGAAGATACATATTCTACAATGAAAAACGTCCTCACCAACGGTAAAATCAGCACCAACAAAATTAAAACTATTAGGTGGTGTGTTACATTTTTCCCGTGCAGACATGCATCTCTGTCACGAGTCCTGGACAATTTAAAAAAAATGGAAAATGTGGTTTTTGAGAAAAAATAAGAAAATTAATTGAACCTTTCATACCTCCAATAAGGATGTATTAAAACATTATAAAAGGAGGATGCCACAAATAATCCAACACTCCGGTTATAAAAAGAGAAAATTGCTACAAATAATCCAACTGGGGCAGCTAAAGTTTTCGGTCACATCATGCTGAAGGAAAGAATGGAAAATCTAATATACTGGAAAGATTGTAGAGAGGAGAGAGCGCGGTCAACAGCGAATTACATTCGTGAAAAGTTCTTGTGTCATTTGTTGAATAACCCCACATTTTAACTACTAAAAATTGTTAAAGATCGGGTTTTGTGAAGGTCGATGGTCGCCTATGCCCTGAAAGGATAATGCTCGAAAAAGAAGAAGACTTAGTTTCTAGGTCAAATCCTTCAGTTCAGTTCCTATGAGTAATTCGTTGGCTTGATTTATAGCTAGTAATTCCAGATGGCTGTGGTAATGCGTTTTTATTCTTTAACTAAATATTCAATCTGACGGACTCTGCTGAATCTATCAGCCATCAATATCGACATTCATAGGGATAGTGTTGAAAGCCTTGTCAATAACTATATATCACATCATTTTATTTGCATCAATTGACACTGTTTAAAATTAATAAAAATATTTTACTTTCCGCAATTGTTGGTCGAGCTTTGACAGTAACTACTTTTCTACAGCACGCTACGGAAAAATCTTTTGCTATCAAATAAATATATGGAACATCTCGCCTGGTGGAATTCCCCAGAAATCTTTCACGTGAAAGTAAACAGAACATCCTTAAAATTAAAAAAAATAATAGACGAAAGGACGGTCGTCAACTCGTGTTTCGGCAGCTGATCGTTGAGTTCAGCTAATTTAGTTTTGTACGTTCAGATTCTTACCTTATCGGGATCAAAATTCATTAATTTTCAATACCTGTCATTCGTTGCTAATCGAGAAAACTCGTTCTCCGTTATTTGTTTATTTGTAAAATTAGCTAGCGTGGTAAGGTAAGAGATAACATAGCATTAGAATTTAGTAGATAAACTTATAAAGATAAAAAACAAATATCAAACAAACTCTTTGCTTCTTAGTCTTTTTTGAATCGTGTTGGTGTACTAAGTATCTTACCTGTACTGTACCAAGTACCTAAACTGTAATACTAGTCTATAAAAAAAAAGATAAGAACATAAAAATAAATAAATAAGTTTGTACATTGTGTTCTGTATTATTGTCATTGTTTAATATTAAATAATATAATAATACTTTCATTTGAATAAAAAATTAAATTATAAAAGTTTATAATAAGAAAATTGTTAAAACTGCATGACGGTGCAAAACATTTTTTAATTTTATTTAATAATTAGTATATTACAGGCCACAGTTATCTATGGTCCAGTATGTCCTACTAACACAGTTAAGGATCTTTTAAATTTTGGGAATTGACTTTATTTTATGGAATTTTTAAATTAGTGTTCTGTTGTTTTCTACAACTTGCTGCAGAGTAAAAACATCTTATCATATTAAAAAGTGTGTTTGTGTTTGTTTGGTTAGAACTATAACCTGCAATCAGTTTAAAACTAAACCAAGTGTTAGTAATTTTGATTTAATTAATTTGCTTTCACCTACTTTATTTTTTATTGTTTGTCTGTTGCTGTTTCGTTTTATTGTTTTTTTCAAAATTAAATATTGAAATTACATTTCAGGCTGTGTCTTTTAAAATTGATTGTTAAAAGAACGTCAAAATCAAGTTATTCGATTTAATTTATTTTGTTTTTTATAAATTGATTAGACATGAGCTTTAATTTTGTGAACTGTTATGTGTTATAGTATTTAAAATTTAAATATTGAAAAAATTGTTCTAATCATATTAGACTACACATTTTGTTGTTGTGTCATATTTTAGTTTGGTGAATTTTTAATTTTTCTATTGATGTAAAACTTTTTTAAGTTTGGTTTAGTTTGTAATTACGTATTTCTACTGAGATATTTTTTACATACCTTTTTAGGCTGACATGGTGCTATTACTTAACAATATTAAAGTTATTTCCTTTGATATTTATTATTTTCTATACACTTCTTTCTCGTTACCATAGTTTACAAAGTGGTGGATGGTCTGCCTCACTAGCTGTTTCTAATGTAATTGTTATATATACAAAAATCTTCATTGACAAAAAGCACTAAGTCAATTTGCACTATTAATAAATGTTATTATGAAAATATTCACTGAAGTTATGATTATATTAATGTGTATATATAAATATTACTCATACAACCAATTTCAAAAAGGGATTGTTGGTGATAATTGCTGGAAGCCATAATTAAGAGGCTTTAATGAGTGTAGCTAGTTCCTAATTGTACAGTGCAACATTTGGCCCTTGTCATCACATTTAACATAATCACAGAAATGTTTTATAAAGCAATTTAACTAGAGACTAGACTTAATCATCATTTTGTAAAGGATTGTTTATAAGCCTTTTCTCAAAATCTTAACCTGTAACCTTTTACTATAGAGTAATTATTTCACACTTACTATACTTAAATTATCTATATAAAAATTTCGTTTTTAGAACAATGGTGAATTTTTTAATATTTTAATGTAATTAAAATGGAAAGATTCATATCATTTTGCAATTTTTGAACATTATTTAAATAATCTGAAAATGTTTTTAAGTAGTTTTCAATATTATTTAAATAATAATTTCAAACAGTTGAATTATAATCATCGAGTGTGTCAAAAGTTCACAATTCTAAATTTGTAAAACAGTTAACAGGATTAAAAGTTAACAGGGAGAATGTCTTCTTCTGGCAGCATCCCGAAGTTAAGGGTAAACTCGCGTCTGCTGCTCATGAAGGAGAAAGCACTGCAGGAGGAGCACAGGAAGAGGCAAAAGATGGTGGTCTGTCGTTTCTTACTTCACCGACGTTTTAGTAATTTTTAAAACTTTCATGCATTCAACTCAACGAGTGTCAACAGACGTCTCTACTCTGTGATTGAAACCAGAACATAGTTCTTGAATGCTTATTCACTCAAGCCAGTGCTACTTGGCTGTGAAGCCGTGCATAATATTTGTTCTATTTTTTGCATTTGTTTCTGTCATCTCATCTTTTAATTAAATTTTTATACATATTTTTAAATGATTTGCATACATATTTTAAATGATTTGCATACATGATTTAAAAATTGAATCGATGAAAAATATTTGATTCAGTCGAGTCCCCGATCTCACAACAGCCCGCGACCGTGGCCTCAAAATGGAAGCTTCCACAGCACATCACTGAACAGCTCAAGAAATGGCAGCATACTCTCAAATGGTTGGCTGACTCATTTATTTTTCATCAATTTTGATTGGGTCATTATTTTGAAAATCATTTTAATGATTTTGATTTATGAATTTTTTTTCAGCTTTCTTGATTAATGTTTCATGAATTTATTTGGATGGAAAGGAAGATTGAAATGATTGCACAGTAAAACACCACTTATTATTTGGTGATGGCAATGTTAAGGTTCATTACAAGATGGACTGAGTGATTGCTTGGGTATGAATTGGAAATATATTAGGCGAATGATGTATTGAAGCCTGTGACAAACTCAATGAATATAATTTGAAAAATGTTGATTTAAAAAACATGTCAGATCCTTTATATGAGGATTTGGGAAGTTTGGATTTTGCTGCAAGTCCGAGTTCTGTGACGCCAAGCAGCACTGCTACCAGCTTTTCTGAAGTGAGAAACTTAAACCATTTACCAATTGAATGTGTGGTTTTTAACAATTAATTTGTTTAATAATCAAAAGTCTTTCATGATATACCTGGTTGTTTTCTTTAAAAATGTACTCGCTTAATTGCCAGTTTAAGACCCATTTTGTCTTTAGTTCTTGCCTACTTGGTTAAGAATGCGTTTTGCTAGTTTGAAAACGCGGATAGTAATTATAAAGATACTTTTGCTTATGCTCTCTATCATGCATGCCTTTGCTGCTAAATAAATTTATTACTTGAGAAGGTCTCGCTATGTTTTTTGGATAACATTTTATGGAGTTGAGTGTAGAAAAGTATGTAACAACTTAAGAGGTGTTTGAATAACGTTTAGTTGAATATTGTCTACAGGCAATTCAATTAGCCTGGCCTGTTTGCTGCTTCTTTGCTAGGGAACTGTTGTAATTGCTCTGTTGGATTGATCTGACAGTAGATAATTATATTATAGATTTGCAATTAAATGAACAAACAACTATACAATTGTTGCTGCTTGTTAGTTAAATTATTCGTTTTCATTAGTTTATGTTCTGCTGGGTTTATTTTTTATTTTCATTCACTTAGGTTTTTTATTATATTATTTTCGATTTAATATTACACGAAAATAACTCAGAGGATGATGATCGTTATAATGTTTATAACTATTGATGCTAATGTGTCAATATTGAATGTAGTGAAAAAAGTAACCTGAGTTCACCCATCCAGGCATCAAAAGTTGTATTCATACCAATTATCTGCAAAGAACAACAACAACAACAGAATCTAATTTCAATTTCTGAGTGAAACAATTCTAAACTTTCTCATTTATGTTGTTTATCGCTGTTATTCTTATAAAAATTGATATAAAATTTTTTAAAACAGTGCGACGCGTTGTTTGATGACATTAACGACATCGTGATGAAGGAGAAAGGACCCAGCACGTACACTGACCAAGTTAGTCTTCTTTTCTCTTTCACTTTATTTCAATTAATTAGTTGATGAGATCTGATAAGTACGGTTGGTAAAGCAATATTTCGTAACCCAATGTCGTTCAGGTTTTTTTAATGTCTGTCACGCGGCGTGGGGTATGGCATTGTTGTGGAGGAGGGTAGAACTTTTCATTTTATTAACCAACAATACCTGGTGCTGTTCACTTGAGTTTTGACGCATTTCATCAACTTGTTGGCAAGACCGACATTATTTTTGCACCATCACAATAATAATAATAATATTATTATTATTAATAGTAATAATGTTAATAATAATAATAATGATAATAAATGTTATTAGGCTTTTACAAGCCGGACTGAATAACAGGAGACTCAAACATGCTATTTATTTATGCAGATCTTCACAGATGCGTACAACGAGGTGAAAAACGAAAACGATAGTGATAGCAACGGAGCCAGGAGCAACAAGTTACAGTTGAAGGCATCTTCATCGTGTCCCACCATGAGAAACTCTGTGGCAAGTAGATACACCCTCCCCACTAACTTGGACCCAAACGACTTTCCCGATCTTGATTCTTACAAAAAGGAAAAGCACAATATTAGTTGGGATACTTTTCAACATCTTTATTTTTATCGTTATTTCTATCATGTTGTTTTTTAAACATTATGAATTTTAATTCCACAATATTTGTATTCAGTTGAGAAGAAGAGAAGATATAAAATAAATGACTGCATACAGGAACTCGCCCAACTGCTACCTGTCTCCTATGATATGTTAGCTTCATTATTTATTACCATTTTGTTAGCTAGGAGACTCACTGTTCCGTTACATTTTCCCAGAGTATCAACTTTAATGGATTTTTAAATTTTGATAACCATCGTTAGTGTTTAAACCTGTTCTGATGAATAGAGATTTGAACAAGAAGAAGGGTTACATATTGGAGAAGTCAGTTGAGTACATCCAGAAGCTGCAGGCCGACCGAGCCAAGAAGATTGAGTTGGAGAGGAGGCACAGAGAGCTGGAGAAGCAGAACAGGAAATTGTTACTGGAATTACAGGTTTTTCTTGCAGTCGATGACCACTGCTGCTATAATATATAGCGTATAAATGAGGTCACGCTCGTAGTAGTAACAAAATTTAGCCATAAATTTGAATCTTGTATTCATTCATAACATACATTTGGTAGTATTTTCAATTGTTCTGTGTGTGTAGTAACGTATATTAGAATGGAAAATGACGATGGCTTTGTTGATTCGGTGTAAATTTTTAAATTCACATATGCAGGCCATGAAGTTGTCGAAGAATAATTTCCAGAACAGTCCACAACCTCAACTCACCCAACAAAACAACATCTTCCAACAAGTGAACCAGCTTCAACAGAACAGTCAGCAGCAGCAGCAACTACAACAACCACAACAACCAACACCACAAAAAATCATTATTCTGTCTCCTACGTCTTCCAATCAACAACAAGATTCTCACCGTATACAACAACTTCTACAACAGCAACAGCATCAACAACAACAGCAACAATTTCATTCACAAAATATGTACAATGCTATTAATGCACTTAACTTTCCCAGTAACATTACATTCAATAATAATAATAATAACAACAGCATCATCAACAACAACAACAACAACAATAATAATAATAATAATAATAATAATAATTATACCACTGCCTACGATAACAACAGTTTACTGACGAATGATTCTTTGGTGAACCCAACTATCGCGGGATTTTTAAATTCAATATTTTCCGAACAAGAGCCTTCTGCGACTGATTTGGTAAACAACATCGTCGACGACCAATTGACGAACAACCTGCCGATCATGGTCAATGAAATTTCAGAGATGGACAGGGACGAGTTGAATAACATCGTAAATTTTGATGATTTGAGTACTGATGAATTTATTTCCACCGACTTCTCCCTCGCTTCTCAATTTTAAAACCTCTTCACGGCTTTGTTCATGTTTTTGTTCCTCTACTTGCATGTTTCACATTTCATGCCGCCCTTCTTCTCAAGCAATCATGCTGCTTTTTTTTGTTCACACGTCAACAACTTGTCCAAATTAATGCTATTGTTTAAAGGTGTTGAATTCGAATAACGTAGAAATCTTTTTATGTACACAGAGCAGCAGTTGACTTTATTGTTTATTTCACCGGTAGGCGGAGGATTGTTGCCAAATGAAATTTTTCTTGTTGAATCTATTAACGGGAACCATTAGATGACCATAGCAGTTTGTGGCAGGAGCCAGATTACATAAAGATGCCTCTTCTTCAGTTGTGCCTCTGTATATGGATGGAATGGATTTATCTTACTGGGCCTTCAACTTATTTATTGTTATCCTATTTCTTTCTTTCTTATATACTTTTTTTACCTGGAACGTTTAAATTGTTTTGAAACTATCAAAACAGTGTTTTTTAACTAAAGTTTAATCCACATAATAAGGCCATCGTCGTTTGATGTGTTATGGTTGAGTTGGCTTTGGTCAAAAGCAATTATGTAAATTTTATTTTGTTGACATTTTTTCTTCGTTAATGGTAAAGATGACAATTAGTTTCTCAGCGTATACTATGTATATTGAATTCATACGCCATTAATTCAAACATTTATGTTGTTACGCATCTTAGGATTAATAATTATTATTATTATTCTTGTTGTAAATATAATTAGATCGGCAACGTAATTTGTTATTGAATTGAATATTTTTATTGTAACTATGTGTTGAACAATTTTAAAAATTTATAAATAATGTAATTATTTGTATTTTTAACATAGTTACATTTTGTAATTTGCAGTTTTACACTTTTAAACTAATAATTGTTATTTTATCGTAGGTTTAATTCTATTAAAATATTTGTAAGCGTTCGCGTAGTTACGTTTTCTTTTTTGGCTCTTGCCGATCGTCCAAACACAAACTGACATGATCTTCCTCGCCCGTCATTCTGCTCTTGCTTTCTAGGAAGTTTATAATGGCAAGGCTCAGGCCATTCGTAAAACGCTTGGAACTCAAGTCTTAGTCTATTTGCAATTTGAATAAAATTAAAATATTCGTAAACCGATAACGACATGAGGAAGGTGTTAAAACATATAGGACATTTATTAATATCTACGTTGAAGAATTGTAAACTGCAGGATAATATTAACATTTTCACTGTTTAAACGTCGTCGTTTGAAACTCGAAAATAAATTTCAATTTCTGCTATTGCAACGGGTCGTTGGATTAAAATTTAACAGGGTAACGTACATACACGGCAAAACCATATATATATATATATATATATATATATATATATAGAGTATATACATATATTCTATTTACATATATATATGTGGGTAAAACCCATGTGAAACCTAAAATGAAGCTCTCCATTGTACCTGTAGAAACGGAAAGGTGGGCGTGTGCACGTGATCTCTCGTGGTAATTAATACTGCACGCACGCACACATGGACAGACTGATTTATGTTCAGGTTTATTAAATATAATTATCCTCGCTTTGTAAATAGATGAGGGATTGTGCGATATATTGCGTTATTATATAATATATATATATATATATCATATGAATAATAATGAATTGTATTTTCGTTTAGTTTAGGTTTTGGGTTTAGGATTTTGGTTGTTGATGAGAAGGAGAGAAGATCCGTTTGGTTTGGTTTTAGTTGGTTTGTAACTTTGTATGTGCTTCTTCTTTCAATTTTTCAAATGATTACTAATCTATTCTATTCATGCTATTCTTTTTCATTTAATTAAAATTCCGTAATTTGCTTAAACTTTTAAAGCTTTTTTTAGTCACGTTTTATTACATAACTATTACTATAATAATACTACGACAAACGTGTTTACTATGTTTAGTATTTGTATTTTGCGTCAAACAACTTACAGCTGAATGCTGATTTAGTGATAGTGATCCTACCTAATAATATTCCTCACATGCAAAGTTACGTTCAGCCGTTCCTTTTACCAATGAACACAAAGATTATATAAAAATATAATCTATAATTATAAACTATACGCTTATAATAAAGTATATACATATATTATTAATCACAAAAATTATTAATACTCATACCTTGAAACTCTTGAAATTGAAAGCATCCCCTTATTTCGCTGTTACACTTAAGTCTTAAGTTAAGACTTAAGACATAAATAAGAGTTAAGTTTATTTATCTTATTATTTAATTATTAATATATTAAATTTTAATTCCATTGCAGACTGTGGTTGTGCTGGACAACAGTTGAAAACTTTTGTTATTATTCTTGCTTGTTTCCAAGGGGTTGGTTCAGAAGTTTCAGTGAAATAAAATAAACCCACAACTGCAAAGAAGAATTTTTATACAAGAAAATGGTAAAGCCATGGATTGTTTGTTGAAGATAATTTTTTCAAGAATGCGATGATTATTTAATATTTTATTATGTATCAGTTGAATTAAATAATTATTAAATGACATATCAAACACTGGTATTAAATAGATAACCTTTATTTATAATTATAAATAGTTTAATACACTATTGTTTTGACTAAAATTGTTTAATTTAATTGAAAAATTTAAGCAATATTTTAAAAATATGTCGTTTATTACATTGCAGATGCAATTTATGCTTCTGTTCAGCAGACAGGGTAAACTTCGTTTGCAGAAATGGTTTGTTTCCCATCCAGACAAGATGAAGAAAAAAATTACTCGAGAACTTGTTGCTACCATTCTTGCCAGAAAACCAAAAATGTCAAGTTTTATAGAATGGAAAGATTTGAAAATAGTCTATAAGAGGTCTGTCTCCACAGTTATTTATTGCCAAACAAAAGATATTTCAGAGTTATATATTGAAATGTATAACATTTGTTTCAGGTATGCTAGTCTGTATTTTTGTTGCTGTATTGAGAAGGAGGATAATGAATTACTAACACTTGAGATTGTTCACAGATACGTTGAACTGCTTGACAAATACTTTGGAAATGTAAGTCTAACAGTTTCTGTTACAGCTTTTCATGTTGCATTACACTTAGTAACATGGAGATGGGCTGAAGTTTCATCAATCATGAAGACTGTAAAAAGTTGCAACAAGGAATTAGTCTAAACTTTACAAAATTGTGTCTAAGTCATTAGTTAGTTGAACACAAAATTTTTTACTGAGTGTTAATATTCTTTCCTGGATTATTGTCAGGAGTGGCTAAAAGACTTATTTTATCTAATAATATCGTTTTAGTTGTAGATATAAAGTCGTGAATTTCCTAAACTAAATTATTCCAATATGTTATCACGCATATAATATTTTCAGATAGGTTCCTGCTGGCATAGCAATAGCATTTAATATTTAAATAGCTAAAAAAATTTCAAGTGTCTGCAAGTTTATTTACCAACGCTTTGATCTTGCTTCAATTGCTGTATCAAATTTGTAGTCACTTCAATGTTTATTTCATTGGTTGATTCAATTTCATGTTTCAACTTTACTATGAGTTTATAAAACTAATGTAAATTAATATTCTCAAGGTTTGTGAATTAGATATCATCTTCAATTTTGAAAAAGCATATTTCATGTTGGATGAGTTCATTTTAGGAGGGGAGGTTCAAGATTCAAGTAAGAAGAGCATTCTTAATGCCATTGCTCAGATGGATCTTTTGCAAGAGGTTGTCGTTTTAATCTTTTGTTTGCATTTCACGTAAATGTTTAGTTTAATATATAATTTGTTTTTTTTACAATATTACTAGTTTTTACAAATTCAAAGATCATTAATCTTTTAGTCTGATACCTCTTTCTTTTCTAATATAGCAGTTTTTTATGACCGATAAACTAAATGTTAATAGTTTTGGCAGTCATTTAATTATCTCTTGTGTTATGCGTCAACATACACGCCTCAGCCTGGTAACAAATAATCACATTTAACATGATATCTGTGATTAATTTTGTGAGCCTGTGTGGTTAATTGATGATTTCCTATTACTCTTCACATATATCGTTGGCTTCATTTTTTAATATTGTACGTGAACGGTGTATTAACATTCATCTAAATTTTTTTGAAAAATTTACTCTATAACTATTACTTGTCGGTCCTTAATTTTGATCTATATCCTATATATATATATATATATATATATATATATATATTATATATATTATATATTTTATGTACGTCTTATGTACTCTATGCCTGACAGTGACTATTACACCTTTCCTTTTAATCTGAATATTTCGGGTATTAATTCAATTTTTAATTATATTTCTAATTGAAACGTTGAAATGAAATTACGCTGAAAAAGCAACTCTATTTTATTACTGTGTTTTTCATGACAAATTCTTTGAGCTACCATAATTTCTAAGTTATAAATAGTATGAATAGTAATTATCAGCTGAACGTCGTAGGCATACACGCTGAATTGTACACTAATGATGGTGATATTGAATGTCTGTCTATAGCATAGAAAATATCTAATTATACTATTTCATATAGGATAACGAAGACCCGAGCAATATATTCGAAGAATTAGGTTTATACGGATAACTTGCACCTTAAAAATAGACTTTTTACATTTTGTGTTGGGACTTGATGTACAAATTGAAATATTAACTTTTTTTTATTTTCAACCGTAACTTTCACGATTATGTTTTTGTCGGTGGAGGTTTGTGTACCTACAATCTTGAAAAAATATTATAAAATTTGTGACGACACCTACTTATGCTAAATAATAAATTGTACATCATTTTGACATTCACAGTTTTCATTTTTTAGGCTATGATGCATCATCTAGTTCATATTTCATTTCGGTTTTCATGTTTATTCCTTTGGTTATTCTCCGGTTTTATATCGCCTAATTAATTTTTAATGGTAACATTGTATTACATATTAATATATTTATCTTTTTACATATATATAATAAATGAATAATATATAAATGAATATTTGTATGCATTTAGATGTTATATGTTGTACACAGTTTATAATTTGTTTTAAGAATAAATTAATACTGCAACCAGGATGACATATTTTAGGTTTGGTTTTGATAATTTTAATCAAACAGGGAGGTGGTGGTGGTAACAGAACCCAATTGCTACAAGAGGATGATCTTTAATAGTGCTTTAAACTTTTCTTCACATTTGACGATTTAGCGATTTTATCCATAAAACCTGTTATTTTATTTTTTCTATGCGAACCGTTTTTTTTTTGTTTCGTATTTTCATTTTCAAAGTACTGATTGACCTTAACGTCATTTTAGACCTATTCATGTGCACTTATTTCAAATATTTCTTGTTGAAGAGTCAGTCCATGCAATGTAATTTGTTACTGTTTTTTAATATAAATCTTTATTTATGTTAGTCATTATAAACAAATAAATATATATATATATTATTTATTTATGTATTATTTGTTTATTTATATAAGAATTTAACTGATTTACGTTGAAACATTTATAGAGCTTGGCTATGATTTTTAACTAAGTTTTTTTGGCACTGTATTAAATATTCTTCTTTAAGGGAATCTGTTTTATCTGAATAACTTTTGTTGTTTAAATTGGTCTGCCTGTAATTTCAGTTTTCTATGTCTATGATCTCCATATTTGCTTCGTAGTTAGGATAGATTAGTGTTCAATTTTGCCTAATTATAACTCTTCATCATGTTATTTAAATTTATGTTTCAAATTTTATTTTCTACGAATATTTTTCAAACTAGGACCATGGTTCGCAGAATTTATTTCTTGATGATGGTGGTATATAATCGGATGGTTGGTGGTTGGTTGGTTGGTCTTTGTTACGCTGCAGTTTATAACTTCTATTTCATACTTCAGCTTTATATTCATTTACTCGCTTTTCTGATTAAAAAATTCTTGATCTATTCTACATCGTATTTTTAATATTTAACCAGATCAATATAGAACAGAGTGTTATGCTTAAATAATATAATTTATTGTATTAAACATTTTATTTTAACTGAAGTTATGTCATCATTTATTATTGATCAAAAAATGCTTATTCTAATCTTAATATAACAAACAAAATGTAATTGTTTGATGATCCAACTAGCATTTTGTTTGTTATTGTGCATCATATGCTTCTCACTGCGTTTTTCCATATTTGTCCTATGTTGTCGGGCGTGCTTGACTAGTAACGCTCATCTTAACATGATTTTGTCGTTTGGTAATTATACGTTCATGGATCTTGTGAGTTTTGGAGAAAATTTTTATTTTGAACAATTTTATCTGAGGGGTTGCTGATGAATAATTAAAATGTCAAAAATTTGAGTCAACTACATTATTAACAAAAAGCGAACGGAAGAGTCAAGATTTATATAGAGTGATTAGAGCGTGGACTCCTCCAAAAGTTGCAGGCAAATTTTAGCGTATTTCAAACAGATTGTTTTGCGATGCATTATTAAAACGGTATGCTTGTCAAAACGAACAAAAATTAAATTCCAATCATGCCTGTCAAAACGTCAGGCTTAAAATAATTATTTGTATACTGATAAAACATAAAGCATATATAAAGCAATTACATTTTGAAGAAGGACTCGCGACAACGACAGCCTGTAAAGTAATTTTCACATGCGTAAAGTATACGAGACAAATGGAGCATCGATTTGGTCAAATACATTCGATTTGATAATTTAGACTCTTTTATATACGATATCTTTAACAAAATTATAATGAACTATTTATTACATCTTCAACATCGAGTCCCATTGTCCATTGAAGATCTAGTCATTGTAGTTATCTATTAACATTAAGGCACATTTCGCATATTAACGTATAATTATTTATGTTGATTAAGTTAACGAATGAATATAATAATCCAAGAATAAAACTAACTGAAACATTTAAAATGTTTTAAGAGTTATATATATCGTTGTGAGAAATCGTGCAAGAGTTGTGCAAAACAAGTTTCTGTAAGTAACGAAAAATATTCTTATTGGTCAGAGTTTCTATTTTATATATATGTCCGTGCATTTAGTTTTTATAGGAATTGAAATATAATTTACATAAATGTTCACCTAGAAACATTTGCGCCATTAAAACTGTATTTTATCAGTTGCGATCATGGATATAATTATATTATATATATTCATGTTTGCGATCTGATAACCCTGACGTTCTTTATACCACTAATTATAATAAATGCATGACATTCCACCCATGAAGTTTATTATATGAAGAATATACGGGGCCATTTTATACCATATCCTAATGAAGGATAGTGATGAAGCAGCACCACGATGTTTGATCTTTAAACTGTGACAAATTAAATAGATTTTTAAATAATAACTTTCTACGTAATTAAATGATGAATCTCTTTGAGATTTTTGAAAATATCATGCAGTAATGTAATGGAACGAAATGTCTCATGGACGAAAATGACGTAAACATGTCGAACTGATACCATGACACTGTAATATTACAAACATGTTGTTTTTGTTTGGCAGCCTATTCAGATGCACCTGACGATGTCTCATTCAATGGTTAGTTAGCTCTTAGTATTAAATGTTCAGTGGGTGGTTACGTAATCTGTGTGTAAAATGAATACTGTATTCATTTATGTTATGTTATATGTTATGCATGTGTATTGTGTATTCATTGTATTGTATGCATGTGTGTGTGTGTGTGTGTGTGTGTTTGTGTGTGTGTGTGTGTGTGTATTGTATTGTATATGTTTGTTTTGTGCGCATATAAAAATATAAAAGATATATTTATATTTATGTGTATAACTGTGTATACATTGTATGTATTGTATATGTATGTATGTGTGTGAATGTATGTAGGAGTATGATTATACTAAAACTAAAAGTATGTGTAAGTGTGTGTAACTATTAAATAAATTAGTACTATAAAAATAAATAATATAAAGAAGTGAGAATGACTTGCATTTGATTTTGGTGGCTTGAAGAATATACTTCACAATAATTTTGATAATTAAACTTTACACTTTCTTGATCTTTTAATAGATCATATTATATATAAATTATAATTTGGTTGGCATTTTGAGTGTAATACACACATACTTGTTGTATATTTTAGAAATTCTGTTACAAAGTTCTTTTTGATGAAATGTCACTTTATTTTATTAATTATTTGTTTGTTAATCATTACTACACTACACTACACGTACAGCTAGCAGCATACATACTTGGTAGATAGATAGGCTACTTGTACTGTACATTGATTTGATCTTTTGATGCATATTAAAATTGAATTAATTTTACATTACATACTAAACAAACATATTACAAAGAGTGTTTAATATTAAATATTATTTTATAATTTATATTACAACAATAATTAGTTTTTTTTCATCTAAAAGTTGTGAATTACAAATTCAGAAGCGGAATCACTAATAAGAAGAAGAATGAACAACAAACTTTTTTTGACATGCCCCTCCATGATCATTAAAACTGGCAACACTGTAAATTGGGAGATCTTGAAGAGAAATGCTGGACAGACTGCCACTGAGGAGGTATTGAACTTGTCTGGTATGTCTTGTGTTGTACCTTGTACCATGTACTTCAGAAAGTGGTGCATGTATGTAGCAATGTAATACAATATCTGTACTGTATAATTAACTCATTTAAGATGAGGGATATTGCATCATTAACCTACTTTTTGTTATTTAATTAGTGTGGGTTTTAAACTATTAAATAATGAAAGTTTAAAAAATATTAATTATTTCTAATTTTTAAAAGCTGGAACAGTGTCTCAATGTGACAATTGACTCTTGGCTGGAGTGTAATAACTCAAAAATCAAAGAAAAAGATGTCAGCTAAAGATAATTAATCTTTTATTAGTTTATTATCCTGACATAAATTTATTTTTATTAAAATAGTTTTTAAATTTTTTTCATCTGATCATGCGCATTATTTAATTAAAATATTTAAAAAATTTTTCAGTTTCAGAAAGAAATTGTCATCAACAAATCTTCTTGCAAGGATAATTTAAAATGTGAAGAGAGAAATGAATTAAAAATTACGGGTTGGTGCATTCTTTATAAATAGAAATTTCTAAAAATCACCACCATTTTAAATTCTCACCGATTATTGAATGGTGTATAGTATAAGTTTGCTGAAGTAACACTGGGTTGACCTGTGATTCTCACTGGTGTTTTTATCATTTACAATGATTTTTATATATTTAATTTTTCTCTCAAATATTCCCATCTCCTTGAATGTTTAATTAATATTCATTTTTTCACTCATTTTTATTCTTTCATTCATTTTCTTCTTACAGTGAAAATTTTTCTAAAAGAAGCCAATGAACAATTAGTCTCTGATGCACTCGAAACAAGTAGAGATAATTTAATTTTTGTTCTTCGAAAGTCTGTCAAATTAAAGCTTCAAATTTTTAAATTAATGACATCCTAAAAAACTACAGCTCTAAATGAGATGGGAATTTGCTCCGTAGAGACGGTCATATTATCTTTCAAACCAGTGTCTGATGAAGATGTCTACCTCAATAGTTTGAAAAAACTCTGGAAGGTTCTGGAATCTCTTGTTGGGAAAGGACTTGTCTATACACTGGGTGTTTGCGACTTGAATATAAACCACTTACAAACCCTTTATGAGTGGGCAGAGGTTTTAACTTCCTTATAATCTTCTTGGTTATTGCCATTTACATTGCAGGTAATGGTATGGTTGTAATAATTATTTTCTTCGATGAATTACTCAGGGGTATCTGTGGTCACTCATTAAATGTTACTATAGTTAATATTGTAATAACAATTATTATTTATTTAAATAAAACATGAAAGCTAACAGGATAACTTTTACAATGGTTTCTGTTGTCTAGTTATAAATTCTGAATTTAAAAAATAAAATTTTTTTTTCTTCATGTATTAAAATAATCTGTTGTTTATCAATGTCAGTTGTGCATAAAGTTTTTTTAACAGACGTCTTCACCATTTCACACACACTCGCATGATTTAATGTGCGTCACTTGTCTGTGACAACTCAATGCAGTCTGACCCACACTTTAACTCTTTCTCTTCTAAACTATTAAAAAACTTTCGGTGTTTTTTCTTATTCATGTGTCTATTTGTTCGTTGGCAGTCAGTGTATTAAATAACATCAGGAATATTAATTAACATCTTGAATGCTAATTAACATAATGAATATTAGTTAATATCATGAATATTAGTTAACATCATGAATATTAGTTAACATCATGAATATTAGTTAACATCATTAATATTAATTGTTGTATGCAGATTAAGCCGATCATCAACCAGATGAATCTGGCCAATTGTTGCGTCATACCTCCTGAGATGTCCCAGTATGCCCAAAATAAAGAAATACAACTCCTCACTCACTCTGATCCCGTCGGTTAGTTCTTCTTTGCCCATTATTTCAACGTGTAGACTACTTCCAGGTCACATGATATACGGTCACATGATATACGGTCACGTGATATACGGTCACGTGATATACGGTCACATGATATACGGTCACATGATATATAGTCTCATGATATACGGTCACACGATATATAGTCACATAATATAAGGTCACATATTATGCAATCATATTTCATTATGTGATTATATTGATATTATTGAGATAATCTAATTGTCTGTTAAGGTTGTAGACAACGTTTTGACATTTTTCACATTAATCTGATTTTAATATTTATTGTGGTAAGCTCTTCAATGAAATTGAATTTTTTAGTTTTCAATCCACAAGTGTATTATAAATAAAAGAAGACCATATATTGATTTTATTTCAGAAATTTTATCTGACGAGGCTTTGCAGGAGCTGTTGGTCTCAAAATTTGCCGTTCATTCGTCGTTGTTACCACCATCATCGCCCCCACAGCCGTCACCCTCTGATTATGATTGGAAGGTTCAGTGGGTCAGTAGGTACTCTGTCCTCATCAAGTGCAGGGGCATCATCAAGTCAAAGGGATTTGCCGTCAAGGCGAAAAACTCGAAAAAATGAAATTAAAAAATGTTTGCTATTTTTATTTTTGTTATGAATGAAAAAATGGAATAAAATTGTTAATAACAGCGTTCATTCGTAACATTACTACTGTTGTCACCGTTAGCCGTCGTTCGTTCAAATGACTGAGTTTATGTATTTTGTTATCGATTTTACATTTCATAGATGTCTAAATGAGTCTTGTATCAGGATATATTTAATAAACGATTGGTTTAAGATAAAATGATTCACGTGCCTGTCTGTGACTCAGGTTTTTCAGGACACTGCCGATAAAAAGATTTCACGTACATATGGGGTAAGTTGTTTTATTTCAAGAGTTTTTTTATTGGTTTCCGCGCCTACCATGCTCATGACTGGTTAAATTGCTTATTCTTGGTATGGCATCAATCATGCTACATTATCCTTCTTCTGACACCTATCTTGCCGTTCGCTGTTAACCAAATGTCAACAATCTCTGGCAAGTTTACATATAATGCGGTTTTTAAATTTACTGCCTCGCCAAGAAGGAATTTTTGTGGCATGGTAGCAAGTAGCACCACTTCAGATGGCAAACAAATGGTAAGATGATGGATGTATGCATGTATGTATGGAGGATATAGTACAGTTATGCATATTCTGTTCATACATTCGAGGATTTTTAATAAATTTTATTTCCATTTTTATTCAGTTTTCTTATCATTTTCTCTCTTTTTTTGTTATATTTATGCTTTACGTGTTGTTCCGTCCTCTATGGTTGTCAGATTTGATATGTAAAAAATAAATCTATGCACCTATATATTTAATTTTTTCAAACACGCGTAGGTGAGCATTTTTTAAAAATCGATTTACATTCGTAGACGTTTGTTACATACAGAATAAAAAACTTGATAAATACAACGTACAACATTTAATTATAACAGTTTGCCAGTCTCCCTCATGATAGTGACTTGTCATGGTTTCAGACAGAAGATCAATACGTACAGGAAAGTTTTTTGTATATAATTATTAAATTTGAGCGCGTTTTACGGCTTCTGTTGGAATGCATCAGTCATACCTGGCGTTGTACATTATCTTCTGATTACTGACTGCTCCTACTTAGAATTAAATCCGATTAAACGTTTTATTTAAATTAAATTAATCGAGTTTGGTAATGTGTGTGAAGCTTTCGGCGTACATTATATTGGTCATAATGAAGTTAATTTACCAGTGTATATTGTATGGTTTGCTGGTATGATGTCACTCCAAAAGATAATAATTCAGCAAAGTTCTAGTTTGGTTAAAAATATGTTGAGTAGAAAAACAGCCTTCCGTTCGGAGATGTCAAGGCGATAGATGATAGTGCACTGCAGCTGTATGCGATAGTGCACTGCAGCTGTATGCAACTAATATCTTTGTATGTTGAAATAGTCAACTGACACTTTCTATTCGGTTGTCAATGTTTGCAAATTTATAATGTCGCTGTGATTTTGATGATTGAAACTGGATAATAATATCATTAAAAATTTCGTAGTTTCCATAAGAGAGCACGAACGTGAATAACGCATACTTAGCCTTCCAGATTCTGTGAACCGGCGTCTTCCGCAATAAAATCCCGCAATCAAACCACTGAACAAATTTGCAGTTAAATCAATCGACATGATTTCAAAAGTTCGTGTGATTGCATGAAAAGTATGCACAGCACACCTGCATCTCTGCAAATGCATTCCGCTGCCTTCCATCCTACTCAGGTGTTTCATTTCCTTTAAGGATGGCACATCAATCGTAATTACTAATATTTTCACGTTGTAATGTTTTATATTATAAAATTTTTGAGTACTGGTAACAATTCTGGGTTTCATTTATAAAATGTGATTATAGTTGGTACATTTTTTCTTATTAATTCTTGTTAGTATATGTGCGAATGCTTGGAAAATTTTAAGCATTACAAAAAATAACATATCTCACTTTTGATATTTTTAATTCTCGTTTAATTCTTCCAATGAAAAGAGGTTGAGTTTGATGAAAATTAACAAAACAAATAATACCAATTACTTCAGTTTTGCTAAATATTATTTTCTCGACTGCTCCAAACAGTGATCTTGATATTTTGTTTCCATCTCGTCCATTTTTAATTTACCAAGCTACGGAGACGCATTTATTTTTAAACTTGAAATGATTTGAATTGAAATATGCAATTTGAATCGCTGCAAGTTCATAAGTTTATAGAAAACATACGAAGGAACGCATTGAGAGGATGCTATGGACTAGCTGAACGACCAGATGAAGCGCATGTTTCCCGGCATCATATAAATAAAGCAAGCATGTACCGTTCGTCAAAGCTAACAAACGTCGATAATGAAACATTTATAATCTACAGTTGAATTGAATTTGAAATTTTTATATGCCAACGTCACGTTATTTTGTTTATGTTTTTATTTACACCCATTAAAACATTATGGAGTAAATTTTAACATGGATTACAATAAAGCAAAATATGATCTTCAGAACACTCAAAGCGTCACATTTTTAATTCAAATAATTGAAGAAATGATTAGTTCAGAACTTTGTTTGCATTGCTATTATAAAAGTTTTTCTTTAAGGTTATGCTGTGAATGCAAACTGAATTTTTGTTGATTTTATAAAATAAAACATGCGTTCTTTTTAAAACGTCCTTTACATTTTTTTAACAAAGAAGGGTAAACTTATAAATAAATAGCTGGATTCATTCACAGTTCTCCAAATGCAAGCCACATAAAATCCATCAAGCCAAGTGCTCCGCCTTATCCATGAAAATAACCATACACAACAATCTACTCAAGAAAACAACTCGGTGAATAATAAATGCTCGGATTCTTAATTTGTTGAATATCAAAGTCGAAGCGCAAAACAATTGGCTGATGGCCGAGTTCGAAGAGAATGCATCAGCGATCCAGGAGAGAATGAAGTTGAACAATTTCTTAACTCGGAAGGAGAACATCAAACACGGAACCAGCATCAGGCGGATGGATCACATATTAAAAACAAATAACATACTTACCTTCATGTGGACGTGGGTAGACATGTTGTTCAGTGTCACGTTGTTTCCATTCACATTTTTGTTCGTCTGCATTTTATTGCCGTGTGTTCGACTATGCACTTGTGGTCTCAATGCGATAGTTCGTTTTTATCATTATGTAAAAACGAATGACCCAAAAACTCATTCAATGGAAAAAATGACTGGCAACGAATTTTTCTGGTTAGCACCGAGCGACAATGAAAGAACACATTTTTTAAATGTCAGGATATCCAGCAACACGGTGGTAGCCATAACAATTCAGATGGTACAAAAAGCGTCAGATCCTATTCTGAATTATGAAACGTTTAAAGAAATACTTCTGGAAAGGGTCGTATACTTTATGAAAGAAGATTCCAATAAACATGTTTTTCCAAGGTTTACGATGAGAATTAGGAATTTGCCGTTTGGAAAGATGTGGATTAAAGCAAATAATTTCAACATCAATGATCACGTTTTTGAGGTATTTTAAGACCAAGTAAAAGTTTGTTTTAAAAAATTGAAGGGTAATATTAAAATTTGTTCAAAATTTGTATATAACCATATTTAGGACATTTAAAAGCTCACTTTTAATGGAAACGAAAAAAGAAAGATTTTTTTTAAATAAATAGATTTTTAAGTCCCTGCATTGTTTTTAAAACCATTTATAGGCTAAAAATTTTGAGTAAATGAAAACCAGGTTTTTATAAAACATGCATTTGCTGATGGGCCAACCACGTTTTGAGTTTTTATGACCTTGGATAGTACACGGGCTCAAAAATTGTAAATGTTCCATTTGATCAAAATAAAACCTGAACTCAAATAACTAAAAAGCACAAATTAATTTTTATATTCAGGATTAGTAAGTTTTACATATGTAAGTTTATTTAACCGAATGATCTCTCATTGAAATACATTCATTGTGAAAAAAAATACTTTTGTACAAATTTAAGCAATCGCATCATGAATATTTATATGCTTAGATATTTTAATATTCAAATAATTTTTTACAAAAAAATTTCATTTGTTGAAATAGCACACTTAATTTGAAATGACTCATTTTTATAACTATTTTGCTACCTTTTTGTGTGGTTAAATTAGAAATGGGAAAAACACCAGATGAGTGTTTTTATATTGTGGGATAGAGATACTATAGTTTTTTTTCTTTTTAATCAAGATTATCAAAATTATTTATTCTGAATCAAAATTGAATGAATAAAGTATATGTTTCTATGTTCATTCATGTTTAATAAATAGAATTTTTTTAAATCAGCATTGTTTTAAATGCTTATAAATTTTGTACTTTGCAAAGTGCTCAGAAGAGATAAATTCTGCTACAGATCTACTGAACATGGCTTCTTACCTGGCCTCAGAACCTTTCGACAAGAAGAAACCTCGATGGAAAGTAAATTTCATTTTCAACTACCCCAAAAATTTGAACACGATATTGTTCTCGTGTGACCCGGCGATGGCTGACGGCATATACCTGATGCACGTTTTGCAAGATGCTCTCGTTGATCCCGTACCCCTAGGTTTTGGTAGGAGGCACTATGGAGCCTGTAACCAGGACGTCGATACCTTCCGATCCATTATTGGAGGTTAACAATTTTTAAACATCTCTTTAGCAAATTAGTAGCTTTCCTAGCACAATTTTTTGTCTCCTGTTGTAGCTACCGGCTTAACATATAAATACGCACTGATCGATTCTGGTTCTTTAAAAGCTAACATTTTATAATATGTTTAAATTTATTATGAGTTTGTGCGTACATAAAAATGTGTGTTCACATTGCAAATATGAAACATAAAGAATAAAATTAATAAGAATGTTAAACTTGGTTTGAAATTACACTTTTTATTCCGCTTAGAAATTACATTTCTATTCCTCGAATTTTTATCGTATCAATGTAGCCTTTGTTTCTAAAGTTTCTGTGAGGTTGACGCTGGTTTTGAAATAAAATTATTTTCTAAATTTTTAATGCTGAACGCCATTTTATATTTTTAAAACAGGATTGACGTGGTTCTGCAGAAATTTTTTTACATTCAAGGATAAAAATAAAATGTTTAAAAAAAGGAAATTCAGTTTACAAAGCCAAAATCTATCAAAAGATGAGAAAAAGAGAAACACACCACGCGTGCAGGATACTTCGAATCAATCGAGAGACTCCAGTCTTCATGACAATACTCGCTACGAATCAAACAAACGAAAACTTCTTGTTTACGGGCCGATAACGATGCAACCTTTTCTAACGTTTCGCGACGTGACACGAGCCACGTTGGATGAACTGATGCTAACGTTGTTAACATCGAGTTTGCGAGAATATCTGCAGCATATTCACGGATTCATCAATCCACACGACGTAGCGGCAAATATTTCTGTAGCTCTTCAGAACCTTTTACCCCAAAAACGAGATCCCGACAACGATGTTAGTAGTAGCAGAGATCAAGTCGAGAGTACATCCTATGCTTCAGAATCTAATCGCAGCGGTGAAAATAATAATGAAAACCACGATAAATTATTAGGACAGTGTGACACTAGTGATACGCCAAGCGAGGATTCACAGATTCCTGTTTTATCTCCGTTCAGCTACAAGTTAAGTAATTTAATAGCACAAAAAATACAACCCTCCTCACCAAAGAAAATTGAACCACACAAATCAAAAAGAAGAAAAAAATCACCAATAAAAAAAGAAAGAATTCCATCACCAAAAAAAACTTACAATAGTAAAGAAATATTATTAAATCCTCTACGGCTTTTAAAGCAAACAGAAGACGATGAACAAACATCGGTAACAATCCACACTCATATACCATCGACACAGCTGACACAAAATCACGAGCTATCACGACAAAATGATGAAGAAATAGAAAAAGAAGAAACGCCGCAAAAAGAAATACGCCATTTAACCACCACTCTTTCGACACCGCAATCACCAAGAAAAATAATAAAAGCGCATCGATCATTTTCTAATCCTAATCCTTCGTTTGTTAACTGGTCATCGAAACGGTTTAAATTTTTACGATCCAAAAATTCAAAAAACGATGTAGACAATGAAAACAACAACGTAAACACAGATGATAAGCCGATAGGTTTTGCGAGAACAATTGCCACACCTCCCAATTTGAACTTTCGCCCATCGGCCATTCATTTCACCTACGTTTCTAACACCAATCAAGATGTCATCAATCCTTCCCACAAATTCAAAATCTCATTTTTAAAATTGTGGCTCCCAACCAGCGTCGAAGGTGTCGTCCCACAACTCTGGCATCTTAAAAATCGACTTTTAGAGGTGACCATTGATTTTCTTTTGTAGAAATAAAAAGTAAATGATTAGTCTACTTTTAAGTATAATTAAAACAACATATAGTATAAATTATTTACCTATTATAAATTGCAAACAAATTTGGTTCCACAAATTGTGAACATTTTTTTAAAATCAAAAATGTTCCTTTAAAAATCTCTGTAATCCTTTGTTATATTATGGGTATCTTGGCTGTGTTTATCTCTTACAACTTATAAATAATGGGACAAAAAAGATTTTTGTCGTGAGGTGTCGTTATGTTTTAAATTTTTGGCCTCTTAAAAATGAACCACCTACATTCAAGTAATTTTTCTAATCGTTTCTTTCTCACACAGCATTCGTGATAGTCATTCTCCGTTCTTATGTTTTTGTACTTTTATTCAGTTTACTCGAATGATAGTTTTATTTCTTCCTTTTGTCACTGTAAACTTTATTTTTGTTGTATTTGCATAATGTTAAGCCTGTTATTAAAAATTCTGCTTTGTCAGATTTCGACATTTAATGTGGCAATGAGATTTTACGTTCCTACTTACGAAGCCTATCCAACAACAATTAATTATATTATGATACCATATTTTGTTAAATTATAATATTAGCAATGGCTGATATTATAATTTAGCAAAATAATGTTTCATTGCTAATTAGAAATAACAAATTATTTAAACTAGTTTTAAAATGAAATGTAATATTTTATAAAATTATTCAAAGGCGAAAATTGAGCCGGGTCACATGATGTTTTACAAGTGTTGCCAGATATTGAACAGTCTCCTCCCACAATGCATAGCTGGATGGCTATTCAGAAAAATCTACGGCCAACCGTCCGTTGCTTATAACAGCTGTATCGGTCCGGAGACACAAATGTGCATTGACACCAAACCCATACGAAATATTTTCTTCTGGGGCCCTTTAAAAACCAATAATTGTTTGGGGTTTTCATTAATGACCTATCAAAGTAGTATTACAATAACGTTAAATGCCAATGAAAATCTCGCTAATCCAGAACTGATTTTTGATTTCTTTGTTAAAAAGGTAAATATTGCGTTCATTAAGCGATTTTAATATTCAACTCATAATGATATTTTGCAAATTTTGAATATCATTTAGTTAGCCGACCTGAAAGAATTGTTAAAAAACAGACGAGTAAAACACCAGCCTCGGTTCGATACCATCTTCGTTCCTTTCAGTAAAATGAAGATGACAAAGAAAACCAAGGTATGCTGATTTGTTTTTAAAAATTTTATTTTCTTAGTCAGTAGGAATTTATTACTTTTGAATTCTCTTTCCAATTTTACACACGTTCGGTTATCAAACATCTCATTACCATACAGTTGTTTTTTACTGAGCCAAAAGCACGCACATTAGAAACACGCAATCTGTTTATCTTGGTTTTCTTCTTTTTGTTAATTTTGTTCTGTAGTTCTTTAAAAATACTACTTCTTTTCCTCTCTTCTTATATTGGGGCACCCCAATAGTCTATCCTCTGTCCTATTAATTTTACTTTTTATATCACCGAACTGAACTACCTCGTTTTATTAAACAATTATTCTTTTGTTAGTTGAATGATATGTTGATGATCATATCAATATATTTTTTCTCCATTACCATTTTATTTCATTGGTTATAATTGCCTAAGTAGCGGGATAGCCTTTAAAAAACTCTCGAATGCTCATCTAGAGCTGCAGCTAGACAAGAAATCACATTAAACGAAACAGAATTAATATATCTATCAGTCCTTCAAATTTAAATATTGTTCTTTACAATTTATTTTTATGTCTTTCCTTTCATTTACCGTTTGCAGTAATTCAATGTTTTGATCTAAATCCTTCTAATTTCAATAAGACATGTTTTAATATGTTAAAAAAAAACTTTATTCTCCTTATTGATATCCCGCCTTAGTCACAAGGTCTTGATTTTTTTCATAACAATCAATTTCGAAGTCTTGTTAGTGTCGTCAGGGTTAGCATGGCCCCTACCAATCATTAACGTGTGTAATCCGTATTCGCATAATCTCATAAGAATTAATCTCATAAGAAAAAATTGTAATTTTGTATTACAGTTAACTGTAATACAAAATTACAAAACTTGAATAAATTCAACGAGTGTGTGTGCCATATAGATCATTATGAATCCTCAACACATAGTTGACAAACACACGCATGCACACATACAATCACACTCATACACACATGAAAATTCACACACCTACAAACACACAGTGCGCATGTATAATTTAGCTCACGTTAATGACAGCATTATTTAGAAGACGAAACCGGGGAAAAGTATGAATTCAGAAACCTGAGGGCGAGTCGGAAGAGGTCATTTTATAAGCAGTCAAAAACGAGGGCTTCCATGGTCACCATCGCCACCCTAGCTGGTCCCCAGAATCCAGACTCTTAGTTTGCATCACAAAATTTTCGTTATATTCCTTTTTTTGACATTTTCTAACTTATATATACAATTAAATATTCATATATTGTTTTTAATCATAAAACAACTGGAATGATTTATGTACGTCAGCAGGAATGTATTCTTGAAGTTATAATATAAGTTCCTTTTAAATATTTTATTACAGAACTGATTGCTTTATTGTGTCCTCAATTTTAGAAAAAACTAACCTTAAATAACTTGCAAATAAATAAATTATATCTTGCTAAGGTTGTTTTCATAAACGTAATACAATTGGCTCAGCTACAAAATATATGTTGTGGTTAATATTTAAGTGCTGAGAAATAAAATCATTTAAAATTAATCAGACAACAACACTCAAACAAAACGTAAAATAATTTAACGGCAGAATTCATTTTTTTGTTCAACGTTATTATTGAAAATATTTTATCAATAAAACAAGCAAAAGCGTCGTCTATAATCATTTAATTGTTAAATTAAATACCAAATAATAAATTGATATTCTCTTGATGTTCAATCAATCAGCCCAATAGTTTCTCCGTCAACAAGTTTTCTTAGTCTGTCGGTCAGTCGGTCAGCCAGTCATTCAATCAGCCAATCGGTCAGACGGTCAACCAGGAGTTCAACCAGTCAGCTGTCATTACCAACCAACCAATAATTAAATCAATCAATCAGTCGGTCTTTTTATTGAATGATTTTTTTCTGAAATTTTATTTTCCACATAGAAATTGTGAAATGAAAAGTTTCGAAGCTGTTTGCGCCAAGTTTAAATAAAGTTAACCGTCCATTGCTATAAAATGAAAGTTGTGATTAATCTGAATTTTTAAAAATACTTATTATTTAAGTAAATAAAATAGTTGTTAAAAATAACTCTCCATTATGTTAAGATTGACGGTCCAATTTATGATATTTTACTCAACATTGATTGATCTGATTGGTTTATTGATCTGATTGGTTGACCGACTGAATTCCAACGACCGATCTGCCAAATGACCAACCTGCCATATGACCGACTGACTGGTTGAATTATTGATCAGCCAATTGGCTTGCTCAGTAGCCTATTTGATACACACTGACATGCATTAAACTTGGTTTGAATGCAATGAAAACCCATCCGTTTAAAAGTTTGACATATTTTGTGCACGTATGCTAAAATGTACGCTACCTGGTTTTAAATCATTAATAAGCTCTCTCTAGCAATACGTAAATCGATGGTTGATTAAACGATTGGTTGATTGATTGATCCACAAAACACCACACAACAAAACAATTCTGTTCTTTCAAAGATACTGTGATGCAATGGTTTGCAGTATCTTTATTTTTATTGTAATGTTGTTTGTATAATAAATTGTTAATTAAACAGAATCCATTTTCATTAATTGTCATATTATTTTGGTTTCGTTGAACTTGTTAGCCCTATAATTATATGTAAATTAATTATTTGTATTGTATGATGTTGCCCTCTTGTCCTGCTAAATACTACTAAAGAAATAATAATGAACTAAGGAAGCACATTCCCATTATTCTGTTTGGGATTTCCGAGATTTCTCAATTCCCATGATCAAGGAAGTGATGTCGTTTCGGTTTATGAATTATTTCCGATATTTTATAACTTTCTAGCTTGCTTCCGAAAATAAATTTTAATGTTTTTAAGTTTTGCTTTTTAATTTTAATTGTGTTTTATTTTGCAATTTAAAAGACATTATGGTAAAAAAAAATAATAAAACTTTACACTTGAAAATTAAAATTAATTAAATTAAAATTCTAAAAAAACTAAATTATTAAACTAGCTAACACAATGATAATTTTTAACAACGTGAGACGTTCATCGTTCATTCTGTTCATAATATTTTGTTTGGTTTCGAAATCTTACACCTCATCTTGTAGGGATGTGAACAACAAGCCCATTGATTGGTTTGATTGACCATTTTTTCCTTGAATTCAGAAAATTATCATCTTGTTAATGTTAATTGCTCTAGTAACCAATAGCAATAAATATACTATTAATTTAATATTTGTATTTTTTATTAAGACTTGTATTGTATAAATTAATTTAATTCATTATTTAATTATTTGGTCTAGTTTTTTTAACCACTCTGACTGGTAACAGCATTATCCATCTATCAATTACGAAATATTAAGCTGCTTTAATAGTGGATAGCATTGATATGATTATATTATATTATGCTATAATTATAATTGAATGACAATTGTATTTTAATTAAAATTATGGGTTAAAATATCAATATATATTTTTTTAATAATGATCTTTTTCATTGTTTTATTATCTCATTCAATTATTTAATGATTATTATTGCATAACTTTTGTCGTTCTGTTGTTTTTTGCAGTCATTTTCAATTGTCTGTTAATTATTATCATTGTAGCTATAATATTTATTACTTCAGGTTTATTATTTACAAACTGCCTGCATTGAAGAACAGCCCCAACAAGTTGGTGAGAAAGGGTGTTGGCCAGGTTTATATGGACAGTAACAATGTCAACTTCCAGCTGTTGAATATTTCCATCGCTGAACAGAGGGGTCCAGTTTATTATTCCCTGGCCAACATTTATTCCGGCAAAGTTTGTCAATTATCCAATTATTGTAAGATAATTTTGAATTTGCCAATGATATAAAATTTTACGTAGAATGTCTCAACAATGTATGCAATGTATAATGATCAAACTCCATATGAAACTTCTGAGCATTATGGTCACACCAAAGGTGAGTCATTCTTGATCATCCCAAATTTTTCTGCTACATGATTGAATGCTACATGATTAAAGTTTTATTTACAACTTTCATGTTTATTATAAACTAGGTTAACTTACTAACTCAGAGTCAATAATATTCAGTGCTGATATTTAAAATTGAGGAATAAATAGCATAAAGAATTTTTTACCATAATTTTTTCCAGGAGTTTTAAACTTTGATAGAACTTCAGGATTTTGGATGGTTCACAGCATTCCAAAGTTTCCACCCTCTCCACAAAATAAATATGATTATCCAAAAACTGCTACAAAATTTGGCCAAACGTTGCTCTGTGTTACTTTTAATTATTCATTCCTAGATCAACTTGGTCTGCTTTAAAATAATTAATATTTAATGTTGTTGAACGTATAAATTTTGAACATTAATATTCAATTGGACTAAAGGAGTGCAACTGAGGTTTAACAATCCGAAGATTTATAATTATTCCCTGCCGGCGGATATGAGGAAGTCCAATCCTAACATGGTACTTGCTTTGAATGGGTCATCAATTTCAGACAGGCCATATTTCAGTGTCCTTGAGCTGAGATCATTGCAAGGAGAAAATATTCTAAGTTTTGCTAAAAACGCCCATTTCAACAAAGGTTTTATTGTATTTGGTTTAATTAAATTTTACAGTTAATTATTCATGTAATCCTAATTAATTACAAAAATTAGTTTGCTGAAAAGTTGTATCAAATAAATATGATGCTTATAATTTTGTATGTCGTGTGATAATTATAACTTGAAATTTTCAGATTTGTACTCCAACTTGGTTGCAACAAGACTTCAATCAAACTTGATGGTTGAGGCGTGGAGGAACGGAAGAGGAGGCATGGATTCAGAGTGCAATATGTCCTATAAGGTTCTGTTTTGTTGTGTGGTGATTAAAATGGGCTTGTCATTATATTTTTGAAGTTGTTCAAAATTGTTAACTTGACATTTCTTACGTCAGGTAGAGAATATAGAAAGCATAAAATTGTTGGAGATGTCATTTAATAGTACGTCTGATCATTCAAAGTGGGCCATCGCCACTTCTCTTCCTGACTTTAAAAGGAAACGCAGTAGGAATCACATGATTGACATGTCTCATAAAATGTTAAGGTATCAGGAGTCCAACAAAGGGGTAGATGTTTGAAATTGTTCATGACTAGTGCTTCATTTTAAAATGTGAACCTCATTACAACAATGTTTGTGTCTTTTCAGAGGTATGTCGTGAAGATGAGCGTGGGTGGGAGGGGTCCATTGTCACCATCACCAGGAACATCTACGTGGACTTGCGTTGGAGATATTAACAGACAGGTTCCTGTTTTTTTTATTTCTATCTTTCTTTTCTTGTACGTATGAACTTAAATTCATGCTCTTTATATAAACTGTTAGACTGAAAATTTGTTTTGTTTGGTGTTATCATGTTGCCAAAACTTAACTGGTTGAAGTAGCATTTTTGTCAAGAGTTTTGTTTCAATAGTTTTGTCTAAAGAATTTTATTAAATGAATTATTGTCCAGGAGCACCAGCTGAAAAGAGGTGGTGGAACATTGTGCCTGAGTCTGCAAGCAGTCTGGAAGAACTTCAAACAGATGGTCACAACTGTCGAGCAGTGCTGAGTGCTGCCGATTGTTAATTGGTTGTTTGCTTGTTGTTGGGTTGTTGTAATTGGTGATTATTGGCTGGTTGTTGGGTTGTTGTGATGGTTGTTGGCTGGTTGGTGGGTTGTTGTGATTGGCTGTTGGCTGATGGGTGGGCTGTTGTGATTGGGTGATTGGTTGGCTTTGGTGGCTGGGTACTTAATAATTGGTGTTGGATAATTTGTCGGATGGTGCTTGTTCAAGTCATTTAATATTCTTGTCATGTATTTCTTCATGTATTACTTAGGGGATAAGCTGAATGCGGATGGAGGATGTTTGAGCGCAGTTACGGCTAGAGTTCGTGTGGGATGGATGAAATTTAGGGAACTGGGTGGGGTATTGTGTGGAAAGAAATGGTCAGTGAAGATGAAAGGGAGGGTATATAAAGCATGTGTGAGAGCAGCGATGATATATGGTGGTGAAACTTGGGTGTTGAGGAGAGAGGAGGAAAGTGTACTGCAGAGGGCTGAAAGAGCTATGGTGAGGATGATGTGTGGGGTTAAAGTGAAGGATAGGAGGAGTAGTACAGAGCTGATGTCAATGATGGGACTGAATGAGGACATTGTGACATTGATAAGGAGATCGAGATTGCGGTGGTATGGACATGTGTTGAGAAGGGATGAAAGGGTCGGGATTAGGCGAGCGTTGGAGTTCGAGGTTGAAGGAGTGGTAGGAAGGGGTCGTCCGCGATTGGGATGGAGAGAGCAGGTGGAGAAGGACAGGGTGAAAGCGGGGTTGCGTGATACTGAGGCGAGTGACAGATGTGGATGGAGTCGAGGGGTATTTCGGTTTCATCATAGGTAGCCAAACGGCAACCCCCGATCTCG
This sequence comes from Helobdella robusta, assembly GCF_000326865.2. Taxonomy (NCBI): domain Eukaryota; kingdom Metazoa; phylum Annelida; class Clitellata; order Rhynchobdellida; family Glossiphoniidae; genus Helobdella; species Helobdella robusta. Next base: position 2,186,955 of record NW_008705254.1, read on the forward strand.
GGGAAAATGCCGTCTAAACGTGTGTTGTGTTTGTTGTTTATTTCTAAATAACCGCTGTAGTAATATTGAAAAATTGTATAAATAAAAAATCGTTGACGTTCTTTACACTGCTATTAGTTAAGATTATTTAATATTAGATAGACATGATCCTAGTTATGTCCTTATCAATTATCCGTAAAATTTACTGACACCATGGCCTTCTATTTAAATGTGAGGCGTTCTAAATCATAATTTACTGATTATCGCGTCTTGCTGATTATCTCTGTCATAATAAACAAATTGGCAAGTGTGGAATGTCTTGTCTGTGAATGGTTGTTGGTTGAAAAATTATGAATTAAGTATGCTGGCTTCTTGAATTATTATGGCTCAACATAAACGGCAGGTGTGTTCACCTGTTAGTTCATTTTTAACAACGCCACTTGCTTACTTATGCAATATTTTCTTCCACATGTGTGTATGCCTTTATTATTTATTTGCTCTGTACTATCCGTACTCAAGTTTTATTTTAATTTTTTAAAGTGTAATTTTAATGTTTGCTCAAAAGCTATATTTTGAAATCTGTATGCAATTGAATATTATTTTTTTAGTTTTGCTTGCCGGGCCTTTTGCTCATTTTTAAGAACTTTTAAAACATGTATTTATATGTCATTGATGCGTTTAATGATGTTATTTTGTTAAATTTTTATTGATTTTGGAAAGTTTGATTATTATTTTTAAAAATTTCCAAAAAAGTTCACGTGATTTAAATGATGTAAAACCATCGTCGGCGTAACGAAAGAACTCAAGATCAGTCTGGTACTCGATTGTGGAGTGATGTTCCATGAATGGGTCCACGTGGGAATGGGATGAACGATGTTTCGTGAATGAATGCATATCAGTTCTATGTGTGGTATGAATGGATATCAGCTCTATCTCTGGTATGACTGCATTGACTGATTGATATCTGTGCTGGCTGATATTTTGCAGAGGAGATACGCTTACTTGCACAGTGTACTGAAGTTTGTAGCATCTGTTGCTTGCTTTTACATCCTGTCACATTGTTCATGCAAATTGTATTGGTTTACGCATGTTTAAATGATAGCCCGCTTCAGTGTCCCTACCTACCGCTGTGTTGATGCTGCAGAGGCACACCGCACAAGTGTTGAAGGACTGCAGTGGAAGAAATGAATCGAGGAGGTTCCGTCTTGACAACCAGATGGATGTCTTGCATACGAACTCCGCTAAACCATTATACATGGATCTTTCATTTGAATTCATTTTTTTTATTGTGAACGAATGAACAACTACACACTGTCAATCCCACGCAAGCACACACATTGTTACACACGTATAATTACACAAACACACACACACACATACACATATACACAGAACAATAAAACACAGAACGTGTGCAGATGTGCCGATAGGAGAAGACATCTGTAGACGTCGAAAGTGTACGACGAGCACTTGAACGAGTTCATGTCTCTCTGATTCAGACGATGCAAGTTTTTGTTCGTTACACGCACCAACATCGTAGGAAGACATAGAGGCGGTTGTTTTTTTCAACTTTGTACACCTTACAAAGCAATATGTTCAATGCTCTGTGTTTGTGTACATGTGTTGGTTATTTTGACACGCGTTTGCACAGAGCGCGTCTAAACGAACGTGTATTTTGTGTGCAAAACGTTTGAAAAACAGAAATAATGATTTAATGGGTGGAAGAAATGAGCAACAATATGTTCGCTACTGAATGGTTTTGAAACGGTGTGTGCGTGTGAGTACGTGTGTGCGCGCGTGCGAGTATGTGCTTGTGCGCTTGCGTGTGCTTGTTCATAATGGATCTTAGTTCATTTGCATTTAAATCAATTCGCATCAACGTTGTTAAAAAGAAGACAGCTCTTATTCATCATTCATACGTCTTTCATCAATTCATCGTTCATTCGTTTAACATCAATTCATCATACATTCGTTTATCTACCTTCGATTTATCGTTCATTCACTATCAGTTTATCATTTTTTTATTCATTCATTGACAATTAATTCATCATTCTTTTATCCCCCATTAATTTATCATTCATTCACCTATCATCAAATCATAGTTTCTTCATTCATTCATTAATTTATGATTTATTTATTCACCGCCAATTCATCATTCATTTACTAATCCATTATCAATTCATCCTTCACTCATTAATTCACCATTCACCCTCAATTCATAATTTACTCATCAGTTCATAATTTACTCATCAGTTCATAATTTACTCATCAATTCATCATTCACTCATCAATTCATCATTCACTCATCAATTCATCATTCACTCATCAATTCATCATTCACTCATCAATTCATCATTCACTCATCAACTCATCATTCACTCATCAATTCATCATTGACCCAGTAATTCATCATCCAATATAAAATAACCACTTCTGGGAAATATGTAAGATTGATGCTAGTGCGGCTTCATCCCTTGATGACTGCGATAAATTGAAAAAAATTTTTCGCAATTGTTTCCAATACCCATTTTTTTAAAATTATGCTTCAAAATTTTAAAACCGATTAATTTTAATTCATAATAATTGTTTAAATTTTGATATTTTGTTTCACAGTTCATCCACAATAACCTTATTTATATTCACGTTGAACGTCTTAATTTTCACGAAGCTTTGAAAACAATTTTTGATACAACCATCTAAAATAATAAAATATTAACAACTCAGCAAATAATCTAGACAAAGTGAATTTAAATTCCTGACAAATGCAGTAGAAGAGCGGGTCGTGAGAACATTTAAAGGCATTCATTCGATCCATCATACTCCATCTTGCTTCTAAATTTAAAATATGATCCTATCAAATGAGCAACACCTCACCTCATGTCATCTCATCTCATATCGACTCAACTCATCTCATCCCGTCTGGCCACACCTTCCCCCACCCAGTTTAAAACACGACACCTCTTACCACATCTCTCACCACATCTTAACTTACATCGCCTGAAGACGTATCATTGAACCCAGGGATACAAAAAGCCCTGATTAAATCAGACCTACAAACACCATTCCAGATAATATGTTGAAGTTATTAATTAGCATTTAATTACCATTCTATAATTTCACTCCAATGTTTTCAATTGAGCAATGTATTTTTTTATGTCTTAAAGATTTATTTATACATGCGCACGAGTGATATCAAACTTTGTTGAGATGCATGCATGTGTGAGAATATTTTCATTGACTGTTCATTCATTTGAAATTGTTGATAACAATGCGTGGATGCATTACAAAAGCCTAGATGCCTGAAGCTTGTCCAATGTGATCGGATGAATATTCTGGACAATGCAATGCAGTCAAAATTTTAATCAACCTCAGAGGTAACATAAAGCACCATTTCATTTCAAAATGCTTTTTAGGTTCGAATCGTTGATAACGTTCGCTCCTCGCTGTTCGTTTTTTTCTTGTTCATATTTGCTTTTTATTAAAGCTCATTCAACTTTAGCGCTGTTTGTTATGCACATTTTTCTGAAAGCAGAGCAGGGACAAATAAACTCCAATTAACTCCTTCACACGAAGCATACATGCAATTCAGATTGGCGTACTCTGTGTTTGTTTGACGGTGATCCCATGAAGATGAGATGCTAACTCCCCGCTAACAATTTCGATAAGAGAGCTGATAATATTAACGCTAGAAACTACAATTTCGTTGCAATTAACAATTTCATTGATGATAAAAAAACAAATAAAAATGACAATACATCATGTTGACGTACTGAATAAGATCTGCAACGGGATTTATTGAAACCAGCCTCTCAAAAGTATAAAATTAAAAAAAAGTGATAGAAGGTGTGTTCGGTCTCTGATGAAAGTTCACTGGACGAATGTAGGTAGGGAGGAGGAGGAGTGAGAGGAAAACATCAACCCATTCCGTCAACCCACTAGGTAAATGTTTTTCATTTTGTTTGCGTCTTTTCTTTAGTAAATTTAAAATTTTGTTATTTATTTTATAAAATTTGAATGTTTGTGTGTATGTGTGCGATATATATATACTTATATGTGTGTGTGTGTTTGTGTGTGTGTTTGTGTGTGTGGTGTTTATGTAAGAGTTTATTAAATATAAGAAGAGAAAGAGAGCATGAATTGAATAATAATTTATCATCGGTCCTCATCACAGAAAACAAACGTGGAAACATTTTCGACGGCCATAAACTAAGTTGGCAATTAAAAATAAAAAACTAAAATCGGGAGCCACCGTTGGCACCTTTAACATTGCGAAATAAACAAATAAATCAGTGCGGAAGTTTTCTTTTAACCGATGACGTCACAGGTTGCTGATGGCTGGTTGATTGAAGCTGGCGGGTGATTTATCGATTTATCTGTTGACTGATTGACGGAATGATTGCTTAGAGGCAGCGGAATGAATTAGAAAGTTCTTCTATTTGAACCATTAATTTCAGATGTGGCTGCTGTTCTTCTTCTTAATTGAGCTCATTTGTCATGTTGTTGTGTAGTGCAGTGTACGTGTGTTTGCGTGTGTTTGCGTGTGTATGAGTATGTGTGTGTATCGAATAGTCCTTTATACAATGTAAAATTTGTAATTCTGTTCCTGAAACAAACACCGATTTGTGTTTCCTTGTTTGATTTTGAAGTTGTGACCAATTAAACAATATGTAGAGTTTGGAATTAAAAAATTTACATTAAGAAATTGAGTTTAGTTTGTGCTTCGTTTATCAGCGAAGTAGGTTATTCAAATCTGAACAACTTGTTAAATGATTGAATGAATTAAATTAAATGATTGAGTGATTAAATAAATTAGTAATTTAATATTCCCAATGTGCACACACACCACACACACACACACACACACACACACACAGACACGCACACAATTGTCAAATTTTAAAAACAAAACCCAAAAATTTACATACATTTCTGCAACAACTTTTTAATGTGAATGAACATTGTATATGTATATGTGGTAAACACACACACACACGCACACGCACACACACACACACACACACACATCATCACAAACACACACAACACAACACACCCACACACAGATATATGTATATATATAGATGTGTGTGTATATATATATATATAATATATAAATGACGGAAAAAAGTGACATGCAGAGAAAGCATTGGAGATGGCATGCATCCAACCGACCAGACTTATTGAACATCCGTGATGAACGGATGTGAACATTATTGATGAACAACGATGGTGAACACTTGGAATGAAAATCATTGATGAACATTTACGATGAACATTAGTGATGAACAATATTATATTAATATGGACTTTGTGGTAACATTTAAATTTCTTGGATTTTTGGATTTTCATTTCCACATGATTGCGTTGATGAATAAAGTGATTTTTTTTTTGTAAATAGTAAAAAATAAAATAATAGACAACGAGAATGTGTATGTATGTATGTATGATTCATTAAAATACTGTTTGTATAAATTTTAAATCAACTTGTTTAATTATATCAACTATCAATAAATCAGGTAAGACATTAAAGACTATTTTATTTTCTCTCTCTCTCTCTCTCTCTCTCTCTCTCTCTCTCTCTATATATATATATATATATAATAGTTGTTTGAATATATTGATTAATAAATAAATTGAAAATTAAAAAAAATAACAAAAAATTAATTATATTAATAGTTAAATAATTTGTAATAATAAAATAATCAAAAATTCTTATCTTAATGTGAATAAATACAATTTACTTTAATATATAATCAATTCATCGTAATTGGATGTTCCCTAGGATCTTCCTCATCTTTCAGGTTGGTTCAACCACATCAGGTTTTATAGATTTGTATAAATCATCTTAATTATTTGTATTTTTATTATAGATTTGTATACAATCAATCTGTACTATTTGTATATTTTTAAATGTTTGTATCTAATCTTTAAATGTTTGTTTCTAATCCTTAAATGTTTGTATCTAATCTTAAAATCTTTGTATCTAATCCTTAAATGCTTGTATCTAATCTGTAAATTTTTGTATCTATTCTAATCGCAAATGGCTAACAATTTGAAAAAGGGTCTGTACGAAGGGAGGCTTAACAAAAACAGATTTATTAGTTATCTTTCGCATTAAACTTTATATATATTAAAAATTATTTATTTGAAACTTAATCAATTTAAACAATCAATCAAAATTTAACTTTGTTTTATATTGAGTGATTCTCGCCATTATTTTCGGACAAGAAATTAATTAGTAAGTATCAAGTTAACAGAAATTGAGCGTTGAACGATGCAACAACCCAATAAAATAGCGAATCACATTTATTTACACAACAGTCTTACTTACTTGCGTGTATGACTTATGGATTATTTTTATCGGGGATTTTAAGATTTTGTTCTTCTTTGGAGTTCCTCTTCATGCTCGTTTTATTGCGTTTCACGGAATAAACTTGTATAAAAAAAATAGATTTATTTATTTTTATCACCATAAGCTAACCTTTCTATTTTGATTGAGTGTTGTTGTTACGTGATCATACAGTTTTTGACGAACTTTTAGAATTAAACGTCAACTTAAAATAATTATATTAATTAAAATTTAAGTCAAAAAACATTTTAAGAATAAGACGTTGAAAGATGGAAAATAACGAATGTTTTCTAAGCTATATTAAGCTTTTCACGAACGTGCAGAAAGTTGACGTGAAATCGTTCTTAAGTTCTCTCCTATTATGGATTGACATTCAAATGACCTTATAACATTTCAATACAATTTAAATAGAAACGATAATAATTAATAATAACAACGACAAATAATAATAGATTAGAGAAATGTTATTTTTTCCAAGTACATGAGTTGTCATGTAATTTTTTGTACATGTGTGTGTTAAGCATTACACTATTTTATGATACGATCATCATACGCTGCGTTTGCTGGCTGGATCCGTGTATGAGGGGAATATTAATTGAACAAGTCTGTTCTCACGTCTCTGTATGTTTCTCTCTTTCTCTCTCTTCTTTCTATCTCTCTTTTTTTTGTATTTGTGTCTGTGTATGTATGCGTGTGTGTGTGTTGTGTGTGAGTGTATGTGTGTGGTACACTAATTTTTAAATTTATTTCCCATTCACTTCCAAAGCTATTTGAGTACATTTATTGTGAGACGGATGGAATAGTTGATACATTTTCACAAAGTAATGTACTTGTCAATCAATAAATAAATAAATCAATCAAACAATCAATCAATCAATAAACACTGTTATCACAACAAAATGAGAATGGTAATGTTGATACGACAACGATGATCTGAAGATGCGATGATGATGATATTACGATGTTGACTGTTATTATTGTGAACCAAAGATGACGAAACAATAATAACTATCTTTTTTTTTTACATTCGGTTACATGGAAGCATCGAGATCGCACACAGCCTACCTGAATACACCTATAAGAGGCCGCTTCACATTCGAGCTCGAATGTGAAGCGGCCACTTTTAACAGCACACCACTCCTCCTAACTTCAATGAAGATTGAAATTATGAAAATTGAATAAAAGCAAGTGTACTAAGCTGGCTAAAACAAATTATCGTCTGATTTTAGGATTAACCATCCTGCCTGATACATATTGAAACACTCAAATTTTACAACACTCTAAATAATACGCTATTTTTCAAACTGTCACTGTAATAATAATGGTTTTGCCTTTTTAATTTCATAATTTTCTTTCTAATTTATTGTTAGCGTTGTAATCCAAAGATCAATTATCACATGCAACAAGAATCACACAATGAACTGTCTGTCTGTCTCTGTGGAGAGACAGAGAGAGAGAGAGAGAGAGAGAGAGAGAGAGAGAGAGAGAGAGAGAGAGAGAGAGAGAGAGAGAGAGAGAGAGATAGACCCTGGCGAAGTTCCACATCTAATTTATGTGGCCATGGGGTGGCAGCATTTAAAGCATGCATGCATCCATGCACACAAAAGTAAATAAACGTTGAATTACGGTTTTAATTATGCTCTCACCCATGCACACATGCACGTGCATCTGCCCACGCACACCATGAATACAAATCACGCACACACTCAAATATATATATATATATATATATATATATATATATATATATATATATATATGTGTGTGTGTGTGTGTGTGTGTGTGTGTGTGTGTGTGTATATATATATGTGTAGCTTGCCATAAACTGAAGAATGATACTTCTTGGTAACAGCGCTGCAAACTGAATTTAAAGTAAATTTAAAGCCCGAAAGACTCCGCTTAAAATTACCTAACACTTTTCAACAGAAGATATACTTAACACATTTGAACAAATGCAATATAGGAAGTTTGTAAACATAATTTGACACACGCAACACGCACACACACGCACGCACAAACAGACACATACATTCTCACAGAGATAAATACAAACCCGTATAACCACAAAGCACATACAAGCATAGAAATACGCGCGCGCACAGAGAAACACATCGACGTATGTCCAGCAAAAATTTTATTGAAGGAAATTTCTGTCTCGCTTAATTGCTTCTGAACTGAACATTGCAATAACATCATGCAATCGTAACAATAATTGTATCATTAGTTTATTGCTGCCAGAAAAATAATGCATACAAGTTGTCGCCATTTTGTCGTTTTGTGATGTTGTGACGTTTGTGTGGTTGTTGCGCGGTTGTTGCGTGGCTGGTAATTGTTGCGTGGTTGTTGCGATGTTGATGCGTGGTTGTTGCGTGGGGTGATTTTGTGTGTCTGTGCTCTAAATAGAACTTTACCAGATTTTGTTCCTTTTTTTAATTTGTTTTTGTTGATGTCGGTGTGGCAGAAGCGACAGAGGCAGTAAAAGTAGTAGTGATAGAAGCAACTGTAAAAATATTACTGTTACTAGTGTTAAAAATAGTAGTAGTGGTAGTAATTTAGTAGTGGTAGTAATAGCAGTAACTAAGTAGGCAGTTGTAGTTGTTGTAGCAGCAGCAGTAGTATTGTTGTAATATTGTTTAGTATTCTTACTAATATTGGTTTGGTCGGTGTTGTGGATACCTTGCATTGTCGCACTAAGAAATGTTTCATTTGCGTTATTGCCACTCATTTTATATCTAGCTCGTCATTAACTTTGTGATGTTCGCGGCTATCTCCCATTCAGCTGTAAAAAAAAATTCTCATTTTCACGTTAGCTTTCAATGTTGTCGCCAGTTATTAACTTTTTTAGCTTAGAGTTTTTTTTATTGATCAACCAGTTTAATGTTTAACATCGATGTGTGATTGAATGCTGGCCCTGCAAACGATATCTTCATGAGCGATTTATTGTGATGCAGTTGCACAAGAAGACTTCTAACTTTTCCATTGTAATCAATGTTTCCAGATTTTGTTTTTGTTGCTTGGTTTTGTGGTGTTGTTGTTGGTGGTGTTGTTAGTTTTGCTGTTATTGGTGTAGTAGTAGTAGTAATAGTAATAGTAGTAGTAGTAGTAATTGTTGTAGTAGTTATAGAGTAGTAGTTTCTCATAGGTAATCCAGCCTTTCTAGTACCGCTTTCGCCATCTTCACCGCTTCTATTAGCTTTGCCGTACCACTTCGTTTTGTTGTTGGATCCATAGAGCCATCAACGTAGATTTTAAGAGCGTAAATAAACAGCTGCACAGAGACGCAACTCGAGGTTCCTGATTATCATGGACCCCGAGTGGAAACAACGACAAGTTCAGAGCTGTTCAATGATGTTGTTGTTGCTCGTACGTATTCAATGAAGGCCGCCCATCACAAATTTCTGCAACCACAGATGCTCCAATGTTGATTCCTTGTATAAAAACTCAAACGATAGTCAGCATCATTTCCGACACAATCCTTATTAAAATTTACAAACACAACACAGCATGTTCACCCATTATAGAACAGCAAGTTCACCCGTCACAACACAGCATGTTCACCCATTTGTGTTTAGCATCCAATCAAAATAAATTAATCCTCATTTCCATTTCGTACAACTGTAAAATTATTATCACTGATGAAATGTAGCTTTCGTCTGCTTCCAATTATTACATGTAAGCATCGTCAACGTCATCATCGTCATTGTCGTTATCATCGTCGTCCTCATCATCACATCACGTATTCAATCAGTGACACTCCTTTCAACCTTCACCCCAACAGAATCTCATCTTGCCCAAAGCATGCAAACAAACAAGCGGAAACAAAATACAAACAAATCAAAAGTACGAGTAAACAAAAACATCAACGAGCAAATAAACTAAGGATCAAACGAACAAAAGCATACAAACGAACGAAAAAACGAACGAACGAAAAAACGAACGAACGAAAGAACAAACAATCAAGAATGTAAACATACATACCAGCCAACAAATAAACAAAAAACACAAACTAAGCAAACTAATAAGAACAACAAAAAAACAACAAGCAAATAAGCAAGCGAACAAACAAACAAACAAACAAAGGCGCATAACCGAATTGCCAACTAACATTTAGCGACCAAAGAAAACGTGACGATGACGACTTTTAATAACGAGAATGATGCATGCCATACATACACACACCCTGCATTGCAACACGCAACACACACACACACACACACACACACACACACACACACACACACACACACACACACACACACACACACACACATACATACATACACACACGCACATACATACATACATACACGCACATACACACACACACATTCGTATGTACAAAAACACATACGCATACACACTTTTGCACATACGCAAGCTAATACAATTATACATACATACATACAAACTCAATAAGATGCACACACACGTGCAAACGAACGTCTACACACATTACACAAGCTCCCATTAAGTTCAATTTCAGTTATATTTTTTATTAAGGGTGATAACTAATTTTCTAAAAAATAAAAATTCGGTGCAGTTGGCTATGTTGAAAAGTGTTGCCTAAGAAGGTGGGGGGTGCTTTGAATTTGATGGCCCCGCGATGGAATTCTTTCTTGGATCAGTATGATTGTAACAAAATCTCTGCATAAACTACTTCAGCCCATCCGCAACAACGTTTTAAAATTTCTTCGAGAAAACAAAACAATTGATTGAAAAATCAAATGAGAAATTTCTTATTCAATTGCAGTCGATGCCGTTGCAATGACAAAGATATTCAAGATATCAAGATAACAAAGTGTGTGGATGACATTTTTGGAAACCTGCCATGCTTCCATAAGACTGAACATTTCCAGAGCGACTGATCGTCAACTTGATGGCTGATACAATGGTAAAGGAAACGTCCATTGAGAAATGGTGCATCATTTCCATTTCATTCGCGCCTTACCAACTGAAACCACGTGAAAATTCGCAACAAACCAACTTAAATGATGGATAAGAATAGACAGCTTATTTGGTCCATCTTGCTGTCCACGCAAGCAGTATCAATCAATCAATCAATCAATCAATCAATCAATCAATCAATCAATCAATCAATCAATCAATCAATCAATCAATCAATCAATCAATCAATCAATCAATCAATCAATCAATCAATCAATCAATCAATCAATCAATCAATCAATCAATCAATCAATCAATCAATCAATCAATCAATCAATCAATCAATCAATCAATCAATCAATCAATCAATCAATCAATCAATCAATCAATCAATCAATCAATCAATCAATCAATCAATCAATCAATCAATCAATCAATCAATCAATCAATCAATCAATCAATCAATCAATCAATCAATCAATCAATCAATCAATCAATCAATCAATCAATCAATCAATCAATCAATCAATCAATCAATCAATCAATCGATCGATCAACTTATCGTCCAATCATCCATAACTTTGTGTCAGGCTTACCTCGACGTCAAGTATCTATTACGATCCAGCTGTCTAGCACATAAGCTTCATTAATTGCATTTTATTGTCACTAACCAGAATGATTTGATGATTAGAGTGTCCTATCTTCAGTCTCGTTGTGCAGTCATCTGGTTCGAACGCAGTTCGCTAGCATCTTTTAATTTAAAAGCAGAAATATGGGATACGTTCATTGACATGTGTGTGTGTGTGTGTGTGTGTGTGTGTGTGTGTGTGTGTGTGTGTGTGTGTGTGTGTGTGTGTTTGTCTTTAAAAAATATTTAAAACATAATTTCTGCCACTAAGCCATAACCAAATCTATAATGTAACCAGTCACAATAATTTAAAAATTTTTATATTAATTTGTATTTTTTGTTCAAATTTCATGTTACAAATAATTTGTTCAGTTATTGCAAACTGAAAATAAAACACCTTATTAAAACACAATTTTCAAACTTAGCATATAGAACTTTTTTAGGGTTCGGTTAAATTCTTGAAACATTTTAATAAAATTCGAACTGTTATTTTCGTATCAAACAATCAAATGTATAACATTAACGGCAAATTTTTTATGGTTATAATAAGCAAACACATTCAATCACTCACTCACTCACTCACTCACTCACTCACTCACTCACTCACTCACTCACTCACTCACTCACTCACTCACTCACTCACTCACTCACTCACTCACTCACTCACTCACTCACTCACTCACTCACTCACTCACTCACTCACTCACTCACTCACTCACTCACTCACTCACTCACTCACTCACTCACTCACTCACTCACTCACTCACTCACTCACTCACTCACTCACTCACTCACTCACTCACTCACTCACTCACTCATTCACTCACTCACTCACTCATTCACTTACTCATTCACTCACTCACTCACTCATTCACTCCACTCACAATTTAGCTCCACTAACAAAATGTTTACCCACATTTAGAACCTTTTATAACTAAAAGAACCTAAAAGCTAAAGAATTAAATTTGCTACTTTAGACGCAAATCAGATGTTCACGATTGCTTGTCAGATGTTTATTTTTCATCAAATTGATTCTTTGAAAACCATCTTGAAAGGCATTTAAGAAAAAACCGAATTCCTTATACAAACAACGGTCGAATTCACATAAGAACCAAGAATTCAAACAGAATTACAATCAATCAATATTTAATGTTCGATTTAGAATTTGACTATAATATTAATAATAATAATAATATTATTATTATAAATTTTAAATAACTTATAATTTATTTTATCTATTATCCATGTTTTAAAAATTGAAATTTTTTATTAAATTTTGACCAGATGGTGGGATTTAAATGATATATGAAGAGCGTTTGATGGAATGTCATCAATTAGCTTTTTTAATAAATGTCATCTGAACTCTGATACACAACAGCAAGTATTATATATTGGATAATCTGTAATTTTAAATTGCCTTCGTCATCTTCAACCTCAATCTATTCATCATCATCATCATCGTCGTCGTCGTCTTCATCATAATTTTTAGTTTCATAATCTCCATCAAACATCATCGTCATAATTATTATCATTTTCCATCACCATTGTACCAATTGTGGACATCACCATCATCATCATCATCATCATCTCGGTGGTATCTTCAACCGCGAAAATTTGTGATAGTATCCTTCATCATTGAAATCGCCGTCCGCATAATGCTAACATCATCTTCATTCTAAATGTCATCGGCAAATTGACTTCCTTATTGTCATCATCGTCGTCATCATCTTCGTCGTCATCATCATCATCGTCGTCATCATCTTCGTCGTCATCATCATGATCTCTATCCTCCACATTGACATCCTATCTGCCGCAGTTTGTTGCATATGAAGGACGGAAGGATGGAAGATCGAAACGGCAAACTTTCATTCATCCACATTCCGATGTTGTTGTTGTTGTTGTTGACGTTCGGTGACCATGGCAACGCATCTAGGAGAGGTCCCGTTAGGAAGAAACCACTAACTTCACATAACACGTAGGTCATTTAATTTGTTCTTGGTGGTGGTGGAGGTGGCAGCGGTGGTGGCAATGGTAATGGTGGTTGTGATAGTAGTGGTGGTAGTGTTGTTGGTGGTTGTGATGTTTTTTAATGTGTGCACGTAGAATCCGGGTGCCTCTGAGGCATGTACGTATGTACGAAAGGATGTTTGTATGTAGGACAGGGTGTTTGTATGTAGGACAGGGTGTTTGTATGTAGGACAGGGTTTTTGTATGTACGAAAGGATGTTTGTATGTAGGACAGGGTGTTTGTATGTTGGACAGGGTGTTTGTATGTAGGACAGGGTGTTTGTATGTAGGACAGGGTGTTTGTATGTTGGACAGGGTGTTTGTATGTAGGACAGGGTGTTTGTATGTACGAAAGGATGTTTGTATGTAGGGGTTAGGGTTAGGGTTTCAATTTTCTAACATTTGAATGTAAAGAAGTATAAAGGTGATGAATGCTTGTTTGTTTGTTGGTAGCGTTATTGTTTGCGTGCGTGTACGTGCGTGTACGTGCGTATACATACGCATGTGTACACTTTAGTATTATGCGTGTTAATGTTTATTTATGACTCGTTTACACGTGCTTCTATATAAGTTTATAGGTGGTCATCGGTCTGTGTAAATAATGTTTTTATGACCATCCGTATTTATGTGCACACACACAGAGATATATAAATAAATAAATGTATTTGTACATACATATCATTATTATTTATTGCATATATAAATTGATGTTAATAGTGTTAGTGCATAACAAATGTTTGTAAGCATTACACAGCCATTCAAACAGGCCTTATTGAAAACTACAAACAAAAATTTTTTTTCTACTGTTAGCTGAATTTTGATTTAATAACAAAAATATTCAGCGTCGAATCATTTTTCCATCTAAAACATTTTCAAATTTTTAATTGTCAACATGCAGTCGGACCCTCACGTCACCGAAAAATAACAACAACAATAATAATAAATATTATTTTTATTATTTTCATTATTAATTTGCATTGGACGTGTTACAAACTTTTATTGAAGCCTTTATTTCAATAATAACATTCTGAAAAAATTTTACAGCGCCACTTCAGTGCCCAAAAAAATGCCATTTAGATAACACATACATACACAAGCACATACAAACACACACCCTCACACAAACACACACACGCAAACAAACTCACACAATCACATACACGCAAACATACACACACAAATTCACACATAAACACGCACACGCAATTTATGGGTTGCGGCGAACACTTTTGAATACCCAAAAGGATACCGTAATACGCACATAAATACCTCCATAATACCAACAATGCAATGCAATATGGACGCTCAAAGTATTTTGACTTGAAGGTATGATTTATGACCTTATTTTTCGCTACTTTTCTCTTGATATAATTATAATATTAAAAATAATAATGAGAATATTAAGAGAATGTTGGAAATATTTTTTCGTTTAAAATTATGGATGTATTTTTTAATAAAATATTTATTTATTATCACTGTTA
The DNA here is from genome assembly GCF_000326865.2 of Helobdella robusta. NCBI lineage: Eukaryota > Metazoa > Annelida > Clitellata > Rhynchobdellida > Glossiphoniidae > Helobdella > Helobdella robusta. The sequence goes on from NW_008705254.1 coordinate 2,202,283, forward strand.
TATCTTATTTTATTTCAGAACAAAATTTGTTTTCTAAATTTTATCATGAATTCAATATATTTAATAATTAAATACAACAGATTTAATAAAAGAATAATAATAATAATAATCATTTGAAATCGGAAAATTATGAACGAATACGTTTCGCAAAAAAAAAATCTGACATACAAGGTTGAAAGTAAAAAATAACAACTATAATTTGCCGTGGAGATGCGTGGAGAATAAATTAATTTGAAATAAATGTGAAAATATCAAACATTCAGGAATATAATTAATGTTTTTTGTTGTGTTGTTGGTTGACTGACTGACTGACTGTCTGTCCGTCTGACTAGGTGACTGACTAACTGGCTGACTGACTTACCGATAGACGAATATAATCGATTTGGGTCTTTATATCTTTTGTCATTTTTTTCATCAATAAAAATGCTGTTAGGTTTTCTGGTTGCTACGGTGATGGTGAGAATACTAATAATTAAGATGGATGATCGTCAAGTTGACATTTATTATTACAATGACAATGATGATGACAACGATGGTAATAGATTAATGAGTTTGTGATTAGTTGAAAAGATTTCGATTAGTCTTCATTTGAATATTTTTTTATGACTAGCCACGTTTCTTCTTATACTGATTAAAGATATCATGATAGCATCTGAAAACATATATGATATCAACAGCAGCAGAAACTTTGAAGATTTTTTATCGACAGGATACCTAGCACATTATAACACCTTGTTTGGGAACTAAAAGTCTTTAAAACCAGACTCAAGAAACAATATTTAAAAATTTCTATCTCTGCCAATGCTTTTTGGTTGAACTAAATTAATTTGGTATTATATAGGCAAAAAAATAAACAAATTTACACTCACAATATTTTGAGGATATATAAATACTATTTATAATTATTAATGTATTATATTTAATAATAATAATAATAATAATAATATTATTATTATTATTCAATTTATTATTGTTAATATTATTTCTCTTGTGATCAAGGGCCATCGATTTAAATGGTCGGCATACTTCTTAGGAGAATGATGATGATGAGAGGTGATGGATGAAGATTTATGATGGATGATGAAGATGAATGCTTCTTCATCTCCACCATTTCCATTTCTTCATCTTCATCATCATTCTCATCATCTCCACCATCATCATCACCTTCATCATCAATCTCTTCATCTCCATCATCATCATCTTTTTCATCTCCATCGTCTCCATCATAATTCTCATCGTCTCCATCATAATTCTCATCGTCTCCATCATAATTCTCATCGTCTCCATCATCATTCTCTTCATCTTCTTCTTCTTCATCTTCATCATCTCCATCTATTCACGTAGCCAGTGTTATTCTTCCAGACACGACTCTGCCTCGTTGGACCACGTTCTGCTTCAGTAAATAAAAAAACATTTAAAAACTTATAATGTGAAATGTAATAATAAAAAATTTCAAAATAAGAACAGCGAATGAACTACAACAGGATGTATTTCAACTGTTTCTAACTCGTATCTCTCTACAACGTACCGTTAAATGAGGCTTATTGAATATGCTACTAATGCATATTAAAAATTATTCTGTTACACGTATCTAGATGAATATTCAGATACAAAATTGTACATATAGTTTCACAAAAGCATACATTAGATACGAACATACTAACACTTGAATAACCCAAATATTTTTTCATTTTATTTCACTTCAATCATCATTCGTTATTTATTGAACACATACTTTTTCCAAGCAGAAAATTTTAAATGTTTAGTGTAAAAAATAGGAAGGTTGATGTTCTGTCATAATTATGCAAAAAGTTGTTTAGCTGATTGATGAACTAGTTGATAACTTATACAACTGTCTAAATCGTAAATTTGAAATATGGAAAGTTGAAATTAATACAAATTTTATGTAGGTGAAACTTACAAAAAAAAATAAATAAATTAAGATCTACAACTACGGAGATTTGCAAGCAGAAATTCTTTGATCAGCTGACTCGGAACATTAACCCTAGCAAGAAAAACGACCGAATGACGTGAGTGAAGGCAGCCAATTGCGTGCCCTGCTGCGTGAAAACAAAATATAAAAGGTCCATGGCGCTAATCGAAAGAGACACCTGAGGCAGTCCTTTGATCATGTAATCCGCTCTGATCCGCCAGTCATGCCAGCGTGTCATTTTGTGCTCATATAGTCATGTGACTATGTAATCATCTGAATCTATAGTTAAGTGATTAGAGAATCCTTGAATATTGGAACTATGTTGTCGTGCTAAATTTTAGCGGCGGTCAGGGTTAAAGGAGTCACAAATCTTAAAAAACATTCTCCGGGCCGAAAAAATTTTCTATTTAAGTAGATATGCGACCCTTCAAAGGTAAAATAGTTGTCAATGCGGCCCTCACAGCAAAAAGTTTGCCCACCCCTGCACTACCTGATGAATTAAAACACGTTACATGCTAGAAGCGAGAGTAGAAAAAGTAAATAGTTGTTTTTTGGAAAAATTTTTGTTACGTCAGAATTTTTGTTATAATGTATTCGTTTTAAAAAACAAAAAATGTTTTTTTTGTGTTAATTATTGTTATAATAAAATTTTTTTAATTTTCAAAGCCTCTTAGTAAAATTTTCAAAATCTGTATTCATTATTCTTACGGAAAGTCGCTGTTAGTGTTGTAGTGAGTGGGATGAATGAATTGATGAATGAATGATTGAATAAATGAATAAATGATGAATGAATGAATGAATGAATGAATGAATGAATGAATGAATGAATGAATGAATGAATGAATGAATGAATGAATGAATGAATGAATGAATGAATGGATAAATGAATGAATAAATGAATGAATAAATAAATGAATGAATGAATGAATGAATGAATGAATGAATGAATGAATGAATGAATGAATGAATGAATGAATGAATGAGTGAATGAATGAACGAACGAACAAACTAACTAACGAACGAATGAATGAACGAAATCAACCCATGATTGATTGCAAGATAAATTGTTTAAATGGTTAATTGTTCGTTCAAATGCTGGCATGATAGATTTCTTGACTGATTATAATTGAATGATTCATTGGCATTTAATTGTTCTCTAGATAAAGAACTTTTATTTAAACGTTAGAAGCATCACCTCTCTTAGAGGCAAATGAAACCCTTCTTTACGTTACTGATGGGACATGAATCATTTCATTGATTTGTACTCTTCATACATAGCACGGATAACAATGAAAAAGGTTATGACAGTTTAAAATAAAAGTTATTTTAAATTGAAAGGGAATTTAAATTGAAAGGGAATTTAAATTGAAAGGGAATTTAAAATGAAAGTGAATTTAAAATAAAATAGAATTTAAAATAAAAAAATCATAACCATAACTACCAATATATTTAGATAGTGTTAAAAGCAAGGTTCAACCATTTTTCAAGATTATTCATCAACTAAGTTACGCAATGTGTTGATTCTCAAGTCAGGGTAGAAAGCGAATAAAATAGTGACCCTTCAGACACGCGCACACACACACACACACACACGCGCGCGCGCGCACACACACACACCACAAACACACATACACAACACACACACACGTACACTCATGTACACGTTACAAATGCACACGTCAGAACTTCAGCCGGAATCAATTTTTAATGGAATGCTGATAAGGAAACTGAGTACTAAGATGCTCCTTTTTCACTCTCACAGTCAATAGCGGGTCCAGACTGCTTTCATAGTTAGAAGGATGGATGGATGGATGGATGGATGGATGGATGGATGGATGGATGGATAGATGAATGGATGAATGGATGGATGTACGGACATTAAGAAAGAACTCATAGGTATAAACTTGCACATCACTCATATACACATGCCGCTTGCCTACGCAACCTCCACACGTACATACGTAGCCGTAAATACATACAAATATAGATGCAGGTATAAATACGTACAACTGTATTTCTGTCTCTGAGAAATTACCAGGATTCTATAATAAACTACTCAAATATGTTTCAGCCAATGTTTAGATACGCATAAATATAGAAAAAAAAACCGTACACGCGAACACGCATTTTAACGTACAATACCTAAGCAGTACATAATCTTCCTACAAACATACGCAAACGTACACACACAACGATACACGCGTACACGCAAATGCTATATAAAAATACATGTACATATGCGTTTTTATATAGACCTTTTAAAACAAGATATATTTACAGATGCACGCATGTACACGTAATGTACCCACTCACAAACACACACACACACACACACACACGTACACACAGGTGCACGAACACACACACAAACACTGGTACACAAACACACACACAGCCCGTCACACCAAAGCAGAATGCCTCGTTATTTACGTATGCACCTCCTTCCATCCCGCAGGGTGAATTGAATTTGAAGATGAATTTGTTGGTCTATCAATTTTCAGCCCACTTCCCAGTCGAGCTCCATGCTTCTTTCTTCTTGCCAGCTGGCTGTTGGATGTGTGGCGGACCACACTTTGCAGTTGCTAACGTGCAGGATGTAGCTGATGACGTTGTTGATATTTTTAATGCTAACCATTATGCTGTTGACGCCATTGTCCACCTTCGACATTGATTAACAACATTGCCGATGTTCACGGGGCCAGTGTACACTGGTGTATAAAAAATATATAAATGTGTTAAATGCTACTACACACACAAACACATATAAACACACTCACAAACACAAATATATATATATGCCCGACCAAAAAATGCGCAAACAAATGGTAGATAGTAAAAAACAAAAAGATAAAAATAAGGAATAAATATTAGAGGAGTTAAAAATCCACCGTCGAATATTGAGTTAGTGAATGTAATAACCGCATCTTTTATTTCCGCGGAGTCATGCCCGTTCAAATAAAAAATAAATATGATGTCATGTCACGTGATTGCTTATCTATCATCTCATTGGTTGGTTCGCGGCGACCGAGGTGAAGGTCTAGGAAATATTTGTTTAACTCTTGCAGGCCATATATTTTATTGCGCTCCCCTAACGGTCCCCTCTACACTTTTTACGACCATCCGCCTCTCCATACACTCTTGTAGCCATGTACTGATCTAATAATATATGATATTTGATACTGATATAATGATAATTTGTACACGTCTTTGCGTGTTTTGTTACTTGGTAAGGTTATGAAGGCCCATGGTTAGGCACCTACATAACACAGGAATCAATGTTGATCTCTCTCTCTCTCTCTCACACACACACAGACACTCTCTCTCACACATAAACACACACACAAACACACACACGTACATGTGTGTTTTTGCGCTCAATATTTGTATGTGCTTACATGTTTGTTTGTTTGTTTGTTTGTACGTATGTAGTGTGCAATAGGTGTCCTTATGTACATAGTGTTCGTATGTGCCCAATTCTAGAAGTTTGTGTTTTTCCTGTGTAAAACCAGGTAGAACTGTGTGTCATTAGTGTTTTCCATCCGATATTTTATCGATAGTAATTAGAATATTTGAGATAATTATGTTAAATTAATGAATGGATAATTGTAGTTGAATGTATTGTTTTTGATAGATGATAGATAGAGGCAGATAAAAATATACATATAAAATGGAGATTTTTGTATTAATTTTCAAAGAGAACAAAATATCCAAGCAAAATACAAACATCCTTACTCTGCGCAGCACATACAGAGTCTGTTATTTGGAAGCATATCAGTGTGATGAAACAAAGATCCGAGGAAATCTGCTGCTGCTACTACAACAAATACAATAAATAACATTAAAACAGCAACTCAAACAAAAACAAGCACAAAGTACTACAAAAGGAAAAGACCAACCAGCCAACAAACAACGACAAACAACAACAGCAACAACAACAGCAGCAATAACAACAACAGCAACAACAGCAACAACAGCCACAACAGCAGCAACAACAACAACAGCAGCAGCAACAACAACAACAACGACAGCAACAACAACAGCAGCAGCAGCAACAACAACAACAACATCAACAGCAGCAACAACAACAACAAACAACACCACCACTCCGTAGCAGCACTCCAACAAATTGCACGTATGGAAAAAATAAAAAGATGTCAGTGAAAATATATTTATTGCCACAATGGAGGAAGCACTTTATACTTCACCTTTCAATGTCAAACAATTTTACATACATACTTACCACACACACACACACACACACACACACACACACACACACACACACACACACACACACACACACACACACACACACACACACACACAGATATCGCATACATTTTTCACACCACTAAGGTTTTAATAAGGGACAAACCGTTCAGAGATTGTCAAAAATTAAGATTGACCTCCAGAGGTAATAATCAGCAAATATCACCAAGGGCTCCATAATGTTAAATGTTTATAATTGCAACGAGATACAAAACACACATACAAAACAAAACATACAAAACATCAAATCTTCATTATCAGGGGCCCAACAAAACACATCGCAAACTTTAAGACAGCAAAAAATTCATTATTCAATTGCAACAATCACGTAGCCTACGTACCAGCCAGTGCAATAAGCATCAAACAACAGAACCATAAAGCAACAGAAACAAAACACAAACTCCAACAAAACCATAGAGCAACAGAAACAAAACACAAACTCCTCAACAATTACGTAACGTTAGCCGGCAATATTTTTTGCGGAACAGCAAAATAAATTGTGTCAATTAGTGATGTTCCAGCGGTGAGCAATACATGGTATGCAGTGCTTGCTACACTTTGCAGCATACACAAACACATGCACGTGCAGCGATAAAAAGCTAACCATAAGCGCGCGCACGCACACACACACAATCACAAAATTACTGCTGTAATTTTGCGATTTGTGAGGCTCTACCACTTAACATACGGCTCACACACATACATTAAATATCATCAACAGCAACAACAACAGCAACAACAGCTGCAACAGCAGCAGCAACAACAACAGCAACAACAGCTGCAACGGCAGCAGCAACAACAACAGCAAAGCAACAATAATAATGAATTTGTTAGTAGAAGACAAGTTGGAGCAGACAAAGACAAGTTGGAGCAGACAAACAAGACATCATCATTCCTCTGCAGCGGATTTTCAAAAATTGCCCCATGGCGGTGTGAAAAATTCGGAATACAAAAACACGAGTCAATCCGATCCGGTGGCAGTGGGCACGTTGGGAACAACAGGATTGAGAAAGCGGAAATTTATGGATGAGTTACCTGAAAAGAAAGTTTAAAAATTACCCTGCCCGCCTGGTACTGTTTGTTCCTATATTTCTAATGCCGCTGCAGATAGAAAACTATTTTACACCGCAAAATTTGCTAGACTACACAACCACATGGTGATACACATTATATTTTTATTACATTACATATTACATTATTATATTGTTATCTTTTAATCCAGTTTGAGAACATCTGACATGATTTCATCAACACGCGAGAACGTGAATTAAAAGATAACAATATAATAATGTAATATGTAATGCAATAAAAATATAATGTGTATCACCATGTGGTTGTGTATTTGACCATGTTGTTGTGTATTTGACCATGTTGTTGTGTATGTTGCCATGTTGTTGCGTATGTTAGCATATTTTTGTGAGACACATTTTCATCTGACTGGCTGAACAACTGTGAATTGACATTGACACACGACTTAGAATGGATGGGGAAAGTATTCGCGAACGAACTGCTCTCGCATGGATATATTCCTTGGCCTGCGTGTGTATGTGTGTGTGTGTGTAGATGTGTGTGTGTGTGTAGATGTGTGTAGATGTGTGTAAGTGCATGTGCATGTTTTTGTGCGTGTGTATGTTAGTTTTTTAGTGTGTGTGTGTGTGTGCGTGTTTATGCAGATATGCGTGAGGTACGTGTCATAACACCATCACAATTAAAATTTTCATAACTATTATTAACACTATCAAAACTTTTCACTACTTATTCAAGTAACTGCAACTGCAAGAATTACAAAAACTTGTTTTTGAAGTAAACTCTTTGGGAGTAAACACTGCTGCCACAGCTGCCACAACTACTACAACTTATTCATACTGGTGACAGCAAGCCAACAAAAAAGAACACAACCAGCAGCATAAAAGCGAGTGCGTTTGACACACAAAAAATAAAATTGTATCAAACCTTCGGAGAATAAAACAAGTATCTTGCACGCAATCAAAATTTGCCACACAAAGAACGCCAACGTTCCAAGAGATTTTTCAGCAAATAGAACACAAAAAAAAACAAACAAAACAACACTGATTTTAAAACCTTCAAAGAAAACTTGAAAAAGGTTAAAAATTTTTTTAAGGGAAATGAATGAGAAAAGATTTTATATGCATCTCCTACTTTATTCTGCTGTTCCAAGTGCAATTCTGCGGCTGGCTCACAGGCTGGCTGGTGACAGATGATGGGGAACCTTGATTAATTAATAAATAAACAGATGCGTTTCATCTGTGTGTGCGTGCGTGTGGGTATGGGTTTGTGTAATGTGATTTAATGAACACACACACACACACACACATATATATATATATATATATATATATATATTAGGGTATTTGTATGGGCTTGTTGATCAGATGTGTGGACCTAAGTTATATGGAGGCGTCCTATGTGGTGTTGTTGTTACTATGTGTGATGTGTGTGTTATGTAGTGTGTGTGTTTGTGGTGTGTGTGTGTGTGTGGCTTAAATTATAGAATGTGTTTGGGCTGCTGAACCAACTCTGCGAAACATGATTGTCAAATAAATTGTCATGTTTCATAATTATCTTGTTATTTATTATACTCCATGCAAAATCTTCACGAAGCCCGATCATAATTATTTGATTTAGAATGTTTGTTAGAAGCAAAAACCAACAACATCCTCCCGAGTTTGCAGATTGTTCATCGAAAATAAGATTTGAAAATGCGCTGGTTTGTTAACTCTTTTGTAACCCGGCCATAAACTTTAAAGCAAACACTCAAACAAAAAAAAAACAAATTGTAGTAGAGAATTCCATCGGAAAGTTCTTTCGGCGAACTTAAGAAGATTTTCGCAGCAATAAAGTTGAAACGCGATAGAATGTTTCCTTGTTTGATCTTACGCTTAACATCACCATCAACGTGCATATCTTAGTAACGTTTCATCGTGTCGTCGTCATCATTGTGTACGTAGCTACAGTTGCAAATTACAAACTTGGTTTAAGGTAGTAGAGCTAGAGAACAAAAGCTAAAACTTATAAGTTGAATCATATTTGTTGAACGACATACACACAAAGAAAAATAACGAACAACGACAAAAACACACAAGCATACCCAAACAACAACTGACAAACAACAACAGAAACATCGAGAAACTATCACCAACAACAACAATATCAGAGCAGTACCTTTGCCTAGGCTACGAGACCACTGAAGAAGAAGCTGTCACGTGAGACTATGATGATGATGATGACGATCCGGATGATGATGATGATGTCGATATTGATAATGATAGCAATGATGATGGTGAACTTGATATTGGTGGTTGTTATGGTGCTGATGTTCATGTTAGCGATGTGATGTCGCTATCTCTTATTGTCACCATCCTTTTTATCTTCATGAATATCCTCCAATCATTCCTGAAATGCTTCAAACTTGAAGAAATCGTGAAATGGTTAGCGGGTTTGATCCCTCTCCTCTCTTGCAGTCTCCGGATTTAGATTCGAAACATTCCGCGTCTATCATACAAAAGTGTACCATCCCTCATTTTACACGTATTCATTTACTCATTCATACTCAACATGTCACACAACACATCTCCATTTCCTGGTTCTTGCAATTGGAGTAACTTTCAACTTTTGTCTTCCGCACGTATTTGTAACCGGTTCACAAAGCCAACCATTTATATTATTTACATCCATTTAAATGTACTTTAAATTAAGCAATGTTCAAGAATCAAATATACAAACTCAATTATATTTATGCCACAAAATTTTTTCACATGTGTAAGCTGGGGTCATGCTTTTCAAACAATTAAAAACGTTCACTCCTAAATTATGTATCTACTACAGATTTTTTATTCAAATAAACATGACGCTTTTATACTGAAACAGACAAAGACACACAACTAACAACAAATACATAAAAATACAAACACAAACACACAAACAAACACAGATACAAACAAAGTTACACATACACACACACCCACAAAACTACAAACATGCCAAAAAAACACATTTAAAATAATCTTCAATTGATTTATTGCAAGAGGTGAGGAATATTCAATAGAAAATCCATACGCATAAATAAGATATACATTGTGGATGCACACATGCGACATAAAAGGCAAATATCCCAACGCTGAAGTTCAAAAACAAAAACATAGGATGAACATAACATGCAGTATACAGCAGGACCAACATGCAGCATGCCGCATATAACATGCAATGAATGGCATGAGTGGAGCTACATACATTAGCAACAGTAGACAACATACAATGGCTTCAGCATACAACAACATCAACATGCAACTTGCATCAATATGCAACATGCAACAACATACAACAACATAAACCATGCAGCAACATTCACAGCCAACTGCAACAACATCAACATGCAACACACAACAAAATGCAATTTGCAACAGCATCAAATTGCCAACTGCAACAATACAATACAATTTAAACAATCGAACGTACAACGAAACCACGGACAAAATCTTAATCTTCAAATTCAGCATGGCGTCCTTTCTTATCCGTCACTGATAGTTAATTTAGATTAAATTTCATTGTCAAATTAAATTTAGTGTCTTTACTTTCCGCTTGCGTGTATTTAAGTATAGTTATTGGTATAAAACGCCTCTATGTATGTTTGTGTATATTTGTGTATACTGTTGTATGTTTGTGTATATTTGTTTGTATACATTCTTTCTTGTTTATGTATTTTGTTTGTGTATATTTGTTTGTATACATTACATTCTTTCTTGTTTATGTATTTATGTATGTTTTTGTATGTTTGTGTGAATATTATTGCTTGTTTGTTTAACTGGTCAAACAGAAAATTATCTATAAACAATTATGACATATTTTTTAAAATAATTATTCATCTTTAGGAAGAAAACTGGCAGTGAGATAGTTAGAGAGTTCACTTGGTCGGAGCACCTCAAGTTATACAACGGACTTGAACCGCCTAACACACGTTAGCAATGATGGAATGATGATGGTGCTAGAGAGGATGTTGATGCTGATTCAGCTACTGGTAATGATGTTGTTGGTGTTGTTGTTGATGGTGCTGATGTTTGGAATGGTGATGTTGTTGTTGTTGTTGGTGGTGGTGGTGATAATAAGATTGCCATGTTTGTTTGTTTGTTTGTTTGTTTGTTTGTTTGTTCGTTCGTTTGTTTGTTTGTTTGTTTGTTTGTTTGTTTGTTTGTTTGTTTGTTTGTTTGTGGTTGGGATGATATGGTATGTGATGAGGATATTTGCTGTGAAGATGAAGACATGAGATAAAGATGAAGATGATGTAAACAATAGTATATGTTAACATGATATGATGATATTTTTAATGATGATGAAGATTTAGGATTACATTTCTGTTAATGTGATTGATAATAATGATGATATCACTACCTCATCTGACCACACACTCATGATACAATGATATAATGAAAATGATATTAAATAGCAATGGTAATGATGTGAGTGATGATGAGGAGGAGGATGACGATGATGATGATAAGGATGATGAAGATGACGACGATAATGATGACAAATGGACTCAAAGCAGAATGACAAGAGCTTTCGTCAGTTATAGAAAAACTAAGCTATAGACAAGTAGGGCGACATCTATGAGAGGCAGTTGGCAATGTTTGTTTTGTCAGCAAATTAACGCTGATTGAGTGATTGTCAGGTAGAGAATTTTTTCCCGAAGAATATTATTCCTCCAGACATTCCCATGAATTGTTTATGAGTTTGAGATCATTTTCTAGAAAAATTTTAAGATGAATAACTTTTATGTAACTTTTTTTTAAACCATACATAAAAAATTAAAAGCCAAAACTATGTTATAAAATAAAATTTATTGAATAAAAAATAATCCAAACATTCATATAGCGCTGCACACACCACTGTTTCATCACAAAAGCACAATTTTCACGTGCAACAAAGCAGTTTATTTATGAACTCAGCATCCCATCCGTTGGTCTCATCTTGAAAGATAATTTAAATTACTACTTCTATTGATTTATTGTTATCCACTTTGTAAAAAGCTATGTGCTGTGCAGTGGAGCAGTTGTTTGTTGGCTCCTGAAAGATGATTGATGACCGCTCAAACAGACGCACATGATTTCAACAGTAATTCGAAAGTATTTGGGGACAAAATATTTTTTTTTAAATTCTCAACGTAGTAAATGCTGCCAACAAAACAAAATATGCACAACAAAAAAAGTGCTGTCATGAAACTGTTGAGTCAAAAACTAAATAATTATTAAGTGGCAGTTTAATCCATGTTACACATTTCTACGTCCCAGTGTTGTTTATTCATTTGAAAGTGTCCCATGTTTATGAACAGGGTATTTCTCATAACTGGTGCACGGTATGCTCTACATTGTTTGCATTCTTCTCATTGATCTGCTCGTTTCGTTCTGTTGCATCAGAGGATGTGTTGTTATGATGTTTTGTTGATTTCTGTATATGTTTGTGTAAAGTTGAGTCTCTCATTGCCGATGGTTGCATTTTGTTGTTGTTGTTGTTGTGTTGTTGTTGTTGTTTTTGTGTTGTTGTTGTGTTGTTGTTGTTGTGTTATTCCGTTGCTGCGTTTTGTTGGCGTGCAGTTCTGGTTGCAGGGCTGTTGTGCTACGTTACATGAAGTTGAGTATAGTTTCTGTTTCGAGATATTATTGGTGAGTGTAGATTATATGGAGAAAGATAGATAGATAGATAGATAGATAGAGAGAGAGAGAGAGAGAGAGAGAGAGAGAGAGAGAGACAAATGAAGTGAAAAAAAGAGAGACATATATATATATAGAGAGAGAGAGAGAGAAAGAGAGAGAGAGAGAGAGAGAGAGAGAGAGAGAAAGAGACCGCCTGACAAATGCGCGGGTGTATGACTTGCGATGTCGAATCACCAGGATCAGTCGTCTGTTAATATTGAATAATACAAATCAACAAACTTGCCAACAAAATATTTCAACAACCACATCAAAAACTAACTTGACAACAGCAAAAATATTTTCGAGGAAAACTATAAAGAAACAATAGTCATGAAAAACTGAAGCAAAATGTAAATGTGAACAAAAAATACAAAAAAAATTTAAACCACATTACTAAAGATAATAAAAAATACCGCTGTTACTCAAAATAAACTAAAGTATGTACACAACAACAATAACAACAACAACAGTACACAACAACATTACACTAAACACACAACAACGACAGCAACATAACACAACAACATTACACTAAACGCACAGCAACAACAACATCAACATCATCGTCAACAACAAGAAAAACAACACAGCATCAAAGCAACAACAACTACAACACAAAAAACTTACCTAAAAAAGCAATATCATGTTGGCATATTGAGACATGGATGCTTTGATGCATGAATGCGTTGATTTATAAATATATATCAGTGAATGGATAAATGAGTGAACGAATGAATATATGAATAAATATAAATTAATAAAAAATGAACGTATGAGCGAATGAAGGAATGAATGAATGACTATATAAATGATTGAATGAACGAATGAACGAACGAATGAATGAGTGCATGAACAAACTACAAATTTGTGCATATATGATTGCAGAGAATGAATTTATGACACAGGCAGGCATGAATACGTATGAGCAGATGAATAGAAGACTGTATACATTCTTAAATATATGAATGAACGAAAGAACGCGTTAACGTACGAATGAATGAATGAATGAATGAATGAATGAATGAATGAATGAATGAATAAATGAATGAATGAATGAATGAATGAATGAATGAATGAATGAATGAATGAATGAATGAATGAATGAATGAATGAATGAATGAATGAATGAATGAATGAATGAATGAATGAATGAATGAATGAATGAATGAATGAATGAATGAATGAATGAATGCATGAATGAATGAATGAATGAATGAATGAATGAATGAATGAATGAATGAATGAATGAATGAATGAATGAATGAATGAATGAATGAATGAATGAATGAATGAATGAATGAATGAATGCATGATTTGATACTCAAATGACCAACGGTATGACTAAATGTTTTAATGCACGTTTGAATGAATGAGTGACCTAAATAAATAAACATATGAAATAATAATTGCATACATAAACGAACGAACGAACGAACGAACGAACGAACGAACGAACGAACGAATGAACGAACGAACGAACGAATGAATGAACGAACGAACGAACGAACGAACGAATGAATGATTGATTTAATTATTTTAAAAATGCATAAGCAAATAAATGAATGAATGAATGATTCTAAAAATGCATGAGCGAATGAACGAAAAAATGAATGAGAATAAGTAAATGAATGCGCGAGCAAATACTCATAGAGTGGAACTGGAACATGCGGGCATGCATTCGTGTGAAATAACAGGCAATCACATTAGCTACACATTGTAAACCCTCATTAGTGTCCGCCTGATGAGATGATAGCTTAATGCAAATTAATAACATCCCTTCTCTCGGCTTTGCTTCTCTTGACGATGATGATCACATGATGGTGATGATAACTTGAAGATGATGATCACATGATGGTGCTGATAACATAGAAGGTAATGCTAGCATGATTGTGATGATATGATGACGATGATAGCATGCTGGTAACATTACGATAACATGATAGAGACGTGTTAACAACAAAAATAATAATATGAAATTATAATTGTCATTATAGCTTGGACAAAAAATTGATGATGATGGCTGGAATGAGAGCGACGACGACGACGATGATGATGATGATGACGATGATGACGATGATGATGATGATGATGATGATGATGATGATGATGACGATGATGATGATGATGACGATGATGACGATGATGATGATGATGATGATGACGATGATGATGATGACGATGATGACGATGATGATGATGATGATGATGATGATGACGATGATGATGATGATGATGATGATGACGATGATGATGATGATG
>NW_008705254.1:2225946-2238446 GCF_000326865.2 Helobdella robusta
GAGTTATGCAAATGTTTATTGGAGAGAAATTAATAATACAAATAACTGCATTTGAGCAAAAACGCTAACAATAAATTAATTATAATAAAATAATAATAATAATAATGACTTGACTGAAATGAAACAGTTTAAGCAAGCACCAAAGTAATGTTACCATCGCAGTAACATTTTAACAAATTGCAACAACAACAAACACATCAACAACACCAGCATAAGCACAACAAACAAATCATAACAACAACAACACAGCAAACACATTAACATCAACAAAGACAAAACAAACACATGAGACATGAGAACAACAATCCATAGCCAACACAACACATCAAACATATCAACAAAAACAACAACACATAAGAACACATAAGAACAACAACCCACAGCCAGCACAACACAAAACACACATCAACAACAACAAAGCAAAAAATACATGACAAGAACAACTCACAACTAATACAACAAACACATCAAAAACAACAAACACATGAGAACAACAACCCACAACAAACACAACACAACAAACACATTAACAACAACAAACCAACCAATTTGAAGCTGATCCATTGATTAGCAGGCATCCTGCATAAATAATACATGCCAACACTATAGGCGAGTAATACAAAATTATCATTAAAGGTAGGATGTGTTTGTTTGTGTGGGTGTTTATGCGTGCGTGCGTGCGTGTGTGTGTGTGCTGGGCAATAATGACACATTAACAAGAATACTCAGATCCCAAAAATTCGCATAATCATCACTGCAGACAAGAACATTACCATTATGTGTACCAGCCTTTCTTATTACAATTTCCATCCCAAACCAACATAAGCATATTTAATAGACAAACAAACATTACAATCATACAAGCACATGCACACACACAAACACACACATACACATACACACACACACACACACACACACACACACACAACTAATAAATCACAAAAGCGCAAAAATTAAAATTCAAAAGTCTTCAACTGTCAACAAAAATATTCAACTGTAAAATACAACAGCCAGAAAACTAAACTTCCCTATTGCATTTCTTATTATCATGGAGTGTCAAGTGTTCAGGTTGTCTTTCCAGAAGGAAAAGCTCGTTCATCTTTGTATTCCAATTCCGACACTCACTAATATAACATACCTATCACTCTACCTAGAACACACTATTTTTGCCACCATGGTTTGTCGAATAAATAATTTATTTGACAGATGATGATATGGTGTCGGTATTTATTTGTTTTGCCGAAGTTTTTTAACGAATTCTCTTAAAGATTATGTCTCATGTATTATAGATGATGCAGGTATCATGTTTCAGAGAGGATGTATCATGTATCAGAGATGATGTATCATGTATCAAAGGTTATGTTTTATGTCTTAGAGTATCATGTAACATGTATCAAAGGTGATATCTCATGTATCAAAGATGATGCCTCAAGTCTCAGAGTATCATGTAACATGTATCAGAGATGGTGTTTCAGAAATCATGTCTCACCAGCGACGAGGCCAGAGAAAAAAGAATTAAAATTTTTTAAATATAACTCACTTGTTTTTATCAAGAAAAACACCGGCATCAGAAAAATTAAAATAATTTACAATATTTTTTCTTTGAATAAAAAATTTTTTCCGCGTATGTTTGGGTTTTTGATGTTTTTACAAATATTATTTATTTCCATTTCTGTCCCGCACGAAGAGTCATTTTACAAGTGTGTGTGTTTTATCTGCGTAAAACATTAAAAATTTACAAGATATTTTTATTAATGTATCGGGGTAATATATTCATACATACACGGAATGGTGGTGTAAAACTAATAACAAGTTATTTTACGTACGCATTTAATGTGTCCATTCATTCATGCATCCATCCATCCATCTATTCACTCATCCATTCATTCATTCATCTATCCATCCAACCATCCATTCATTTACCCACCTACTTGCCAATTAATCCATCCATCCACCCATCTATCAATTTATCCATCTATCTATCCATCCATTCATCCATCCATCTAATTACATTTCACTATTTTCATCCGGACTACTTTTCACTCCTCTCCTTCAATGAGAGACATAATGAAGTTAGATGGCATCCCAGCTCCTAACTACCGACTGCAAAGTTACATTTCTACGAACTCGCCGTCATCCAGCAAGACAGACGAACTTAATTTTGTTAAAATTATCAATATTATTTGTTAAATTATTTGCCATAATATGGCAAATATGGCAAATACATACATACGTCCGTACGTATGTATGTTGTTCAGTATGTATATTGTTTACACTCGTACATGCATCATAATCCATATTAAAACATAAAGTATACACATCGTCATCCCCATCGGGCCTGAGTAGAACCTGCAGAAGAATTTTTGGATTGAGAGGCATTCAATAATATAATTGAATGCTCAGTGCAATTAAACGCGCCTTTGCCATTCCACGTTCTTCATCAAAATATTAAATTAAAATTTGGTTTGTTTTTTGAGTAACAATTTAAACTAAAAACAATTTAAACTAAAAATAATTTTAAATGGATTTTTCTATTCATTGGGAAAATATCAAATATTTTCATCGTTATCTGAATGCTTTTGTCCTGCCAAACTAATGCCTCTATAGGAGTACACGCGAATTTGTTAGCAAAATTATAGCATATTTTATAGCCTATTTTTTATTACAAATGTTACGTAAATAACACAATTTTTATATCTGTTTTGTTACCTTACAATGACGCATGTTCGTGCCAGAAGGTCAAATTTTATCATTTAAAATGCTGTTCATTCAATTAAATTTATTACACGGTGATGAAGAGGTGTTAAAATCGAGATCTCTAAATATAAACGTTGAAATTGAAAAGTTGTTACCGCAAAGTTTGCTTGAAAACCTGATAGCCTAACCTCACTGACACAAATACAAAAGTTTTAAAAAACTGCAGTCTTTCAAAACTATATTTTGGTCATTTTTTAAAATTCTAGCTTTCCATAGAGAAACAAAAACCTTAATAAATTTTTAGTGTGGCATGTTGTTTTCACAAGAAAAATTGTAAAAATTGAGACAAAAAAAACTTCCACGATGTCCAATTCTTACATAGGAACTTTTTGCCACCAAATAAACATGTGCTAATAGATATGAAATATGAGATTGAGCCTTATTTCTATGTACACATTATCATCAGCTGCAATCAGAGCCATCATCGCCGATCCAATATATACTTGTCAACTTCTTATTATATTTATTTCTATTTTCTACGGAATGTTAAGCTCGCTTGTTCCTTCGTTGCATCTTATTCTGGGCACACACATTTTCCATTATTGACTGACTGGGTAAACGAAGTGTGTTGTGTTTGTGTTGCTGTTGTGTGTGTGTTGTGTGTGTGAGTGTGTGTGTGTGAGTGTGTGTGTATTGAGTAGAGAAGTTTTGTGTTCTTACTTGTTCTCTTATTGTCCAGCATACACACTCGCGTACGTATATATACTGTGTTGTTATTTTTGTGTTATTTTAAGTAAAAGGCACTTTAGATTGGGTGGAAAATATTTGGGTGCTTCCAGTTTTAAATTTGAAATGCCTTCTCATCCATTGCTCGTTAGTTTAAACGGGGAAGATTTTATTTTTTAAGCTGAGAAAGTTAATTGGATGGATGCTTCTGAAGCGAGGTCATTTTAAGGAATCGTCATCATCAACAACAATAACAACAGTCGTAACATCAGCAGCAACAACAGAAAATAAACAACATAACCCTGAACAACAACAACAGCGTCAATCAAACAACAACAAACTAAACAAAAACATAACCCAAATAAACTGCATACAAGCAAAACAACACTAACAACTAGACACAACACAGCAGCACGAACAACAATCACTCCACTAAGATGACAAGCATCAACAGTATTGAGAAAAAGAGTTTTTAAAATATCAAATAACAGTTTTTCAACGTTTTTAAATAACAAAAAAAATAACAAACTAATAGAACTCAAGTTGTCCACAAAACAGAATTAATCAAACTAAAAAACAAACAACATCAGCAGCAAAAATGATACTAACTAAAACAACAACAACAGCAGCTGCAGCGACTACCCCAGACACAACTCCACAACTACAACGACCACAACAACCACTTCACAACCACAACGACCACTCCACAACCACAACGACCACTTTACAACCACAACCAATGGAAACACATGGTTATGACAGGCATGATTATCGAAACGAAAATTACATTTCAATTTTTGCTTGGCAATGTGTTTGTACCGAACGAGTATATACCTATCGATATATAAATTTATGCGCTTGTGTTTATTTATATTTTTTTATATTTATGTGTGTGTGCCTTTGTGCGTGTGTGCGTGAGTGTGTGTGTGTTTTGTTATGTTTGTATTTCATAGCGAACCATATTTTGTCCCCTGCAGATATCTTATCTCCATATTTGTAGAACTGCTTTTTCGTATTACAGTGTGTGTTTGTGTGTGTGTGTATTTGTTTATGTGTTTTGTCGATATTTTCACGAAATTTACAGCTTCCGTTTAGCGTTTATTTTTGTATGCATAAAAAATTATTTAACAATTTTGAAGTAATATCGGGATTAAGTTTCTATTAAGTTTTTGGGTTGTTTATGTTTTTGTTTAGTTTGTTGTTGTTTGATTGACGCTGTTGTTGTTGTTCAGGGTTATGTTGTTTATTTTCTGTTGTTGCTGCTGATGTTACGACTGTTGTTATTGTTGTTGATGATGATGACGGGATTAAATTGTATTTTATCCTTCAAGATGACAACTCATCTTACACTTCTGCAACCTAAAATTTTTGAATGTTTCATCCATCCATGAAGACATCGCTCTTTGTTTTTATGATGAACTCCGACTAATTAAGATTTGGTCTCCCACAGAATTTCTTTATTCAACAATGAATTGTATGTTTGGTGAATGATAAATTCTCATTAAAATTTGTTTGTTACCAACTTGGAAGTTTCCATCTAATCACAGTTGAATTGTTGGATTCAAAATAATTCATGTACGTCATTAATTGTGGATAATAATACATAATTGCATCACAATGGTTGAACCATGACAGCTGAAAAAATAAAATTGACACAATCTATGTTTCGTTAGACTTGAAAACATATATTTAATGAACAGCGTCTCAAAAATTTTATGAAATTTTAGACCTAGAACTCATATTAATACACTTATCTATTTATTTGTATGTGTTGTTGTTGTTGTGTGTGTGTATGTGTGAGTGTGTGTGAGTGTTTGTTCAATGAACATTCTATAACATCATACTCCCAAATTCCTTTAGATAACATTAAACGACTTTAAATATTCTATCTTGGATTAATTTATAATAAGACGCTGATGCTATCTTCAACTGGAACAATAGCGTTCCACTACAATTTCATTTTTAAGCCATTCAGTGACATTTGCATCTTGTGTTGTATTTAATATTTTTGTGTGGCCATAGCCGTAAAATTTAAAATGAAAAACAAATTTTATTCTGTCGCATTTTGTTCATTTTAATCTTTTAATCGTCGTCAAAATTGGGGTTTGTTAATTCAGGAAGTATGCAATTCATATTAAACAACTTGACGCCATGTTAACCAATCATCATCTTCAACTTTGTATAATAACTCCTATTAACCTTACTTGAAACATAACTTTTTTTTTAGTTTTACACATCGCAAAAATTTAAAAAAATTCCAGATTCAAAGTTCAAAACGTCAATAAAATTCTTCTCAGAATTTATTACATATTCTCCAATTAATTTCTTCTAAAAGGCTTATTTATCTAGTTATTTTTAAATGTTACGTGTGTGTGTGTGGTATGTCTGCTGTGTGTGTGTGTGTGGTGTTTTTGTTGTGTGTGTGTGTGGTGTGTCTGTTGTGTGTGTGTGTGTGGTGTGTATGTGTGAGTGTGTGTGGTGTGTCTGTTGTGTGTGTGTGTGTGGTGTGTATGTTGTGTGTGTGTGTGTGTGTGGTGTGTATGTTGTGTGTGTGTTTGTGTGGTGTGTGTGTGTGTTGTGTGTGTGATTGTGTGATTATTTGATCCGGTTAAGAAAAACTTCACTAATTATTTTTGAGCAATTCATTAGGATTATGGAGATATAAAAACGTTTTGTGGAAAACTTATTCACGCCCTAACAACAAACAAAAAATCTTTCCACCTAAGGTGAAGCTTAGCGGGCAGTGTAACCGTCTCTCTGCTATCATGTATCTCGGTGCTTTCTCATTACTTATTCTAATTTTGCTTTGGAAACTTTCATGCGTTTAAACATTTGATTGTAGGTTTGAAATAAAAGGAATTATTTAGCCAGACGTTTGATTATTCAAAAAGTCATTGTTCAGTGTTGACTTTAATAACGAGTAGTTTGCTAGAGCAAAGATGAATGAAGATTGTTCATTTGACTGGTAACATGTCACACGTGTTGTTCTACATGTTTGTATGTACTGAGCAGTCACGTGTTGGCGTGACAACTATTTGCTAAGGTGCTTTTATTTTGCATCAAGTAACTATAAATTTGTTAATATTTTTACAAAACAACAATGATAATAATTTTTAATAATGAAGATGATGCTTATGGTGATGAAGAAGAATGAGATGATGATATTAATGATGTATGTGATGACGACGACACCAATGATGACACGGAAGAAAATGTTCATAACATTTTTCCCAGCATCCCATGTTTCTCCTGTCAAAAAATACTCTTCCATTCTTCAGATATTAATTTCCATCAGCACATGCTGTTATTTTTAAGTTTTTTTTCTAATTAAAATTCCACCAACAAACAATTCATCAGACTAAAATCCACACTGAGTGGTTTCTATTTTAATTTCAAATTACTGCAAAACTAATTAAAAATTATTTTTATGAATAATATAAAGAAAAAGTAAATTTAATTTAATTTCAGCCAAACTCTTAATTAAACTTGAATGAAGGGTTGAGCTTTAGAAATGCATGCAACGTTCTCACTATGTGTTTCAACTGTTTCATTCTGGATGGCAGATTTTTAATTTCGATTGTTAATTGAGAAAATATTTTGTAGAGACATTTTAAAGTTCCGAAACTTTTTTGATCTCATTAAGAATAAATTTTTCAGAATCAAATTTTATAAATTGTGACAAAAATATGTTGAAATAAAATCAAAATTTGAAAAAACAGCAAGAATATTTACTGATGTAGTTTGACTTTAATTCATTCATTCAAACATTTGACGCTCTGCTGAACTGATAGCATTTATTTCTAATCAAGCGAGTCTCCGTTGATTTATATGACTCAACTCCAGTTGTTGATGTTATAACGATATGCAACGCCACAACATCAAATTAAATCGCATTACATCACATTACATCATATGTTACATTACATACAATACATCCCTTATTACACTACATTACATTACAACACATTACATCACATTACAACAAACACACACATACATACAATTCTATATGAAAACAAACAACGCACACACAAACACACACACACCAAACACATACAGACAGTCCGACTGAGGTGAAGATTGGTACATACATCAACAGTTTCTACTCCATCAGTGAGCAAACCATGGTTAGCTCGGTTATTTCCAAATTTATTTCAACCCTAGTATGAAAAAATTCTTGAATATATACATTAAACTTATTTTTAACCATTTCTTTTTAAATATTTTTCTATAACACAGTTCTTAACACATTTTATTAATGCGCTATTTCAATGTTTGAGATTATTTTGTCGTTATTCATGGACAAAAATCAGATATTCATATATTTTCAATTCAAACTGACGTAGCTATGACGCTGATGTTTGTCTATTTATATTCATAATTTGTTGAAATAGAAGCGATATTAATGATTATATTTGATGTGTGTTGCTCATTTTTTCTTCAAGTGATCAATCTTTTTTTATTTGTTTTTTCGTCTAATTAACATTTACCCTTCATATGTTTTGAATTAATTAACATTTACACACTATACGTTTTGAATTAATTAACATTTACACTTCATATGTTTATAATTAATTAACATTTACACTTCATATGTTTATTCATCTGCCCAGCTCGACTGGACTGGACAATCAATCATTCATTCATTCATTCGTCACATCAACTCCTTCACTCAACACTTCCCGTGTTCATTCATTCATTCATTCGTTAATTTTTCATTCGTTCTTTCGATTTTTTGCATTTGATTTCTATTTACATCAACAACAATAACAACGACGACGAAACGTCACAAGAACGTTATTGCAGGACAACAAAACACAGCAACATCACTACAACGCAACAGCAAAAACAACAACAACACATCAATTCTTTTAATGTTTAAAGGACATTTAATAGCAGACATGGTCGAACTGAAGTTAGACAGTCTGCCTCGCCTTTATCTGTCAATCAATGACGTACTTAACTCTCCCTACAACAACAACAACAACAACAACAACAACAACAACAACAACAACCACAACAATCATAGAAAGAAAATTCATTCAGACAATAGCAACGTAAGACCTCTTAAATGAATGTCAAAATAATCAAATTAAAATAAATAAAAATCAAATAATTATAAAATTATAAAGTAATTAAAAAATATCGCAACAACAAACAGTAACAAATACAACAACTGAATAAACAAGACAACAGCACATGTAACAATCAGGATTCATTCCACATCAAACAAATACAACGATTACAACAAAAAACACAGAAATAGCTCTAAATAAAAATAAGTCTAAAATCTAACCAAGCTGTATGTATATCAGACATTAGAATGAGGCATAAAGAATTATAATGAATTAAAAGTGAATAATACACACGACGAATCTAACGCTGCAAATAAAATTAAGATAACATGACATGTAACACGCAGAGACATTTGCCATGTTTTTGTTGAATTTTTTGATAGAACAAAAAAAAAATCGTCATTAATTTTGAATTTTGTGTTAATAATAATAAAAATATTTTAAAAATAATACAGAAATATTGGTTTATTGCTGATAATAGACATTTAATTGTAATAGAAAACTCTGAAAAATCATTGTATATATACATGTACAAGCTCAAACATGTAAGAGAATAATTAATAACGACAACAGACTTATCAAAGTACCTCGTACAAACAGTAGAACACAGCATTAAAAAACACAACACAGCAACAAAAAACATCTACAACAACACAAAACATCGACAGTAAACATAAACAAATGAAAAATAAAACAATAAACAAACAACTATATCAACAACAATCCTGTACCATGTTGGATTAACCTAAGGAGACTTCATTACTCTAAACAACAACCCTCAAAACAACAATCACCCAATCGGCATCTTCCCAGACATGGAACCACCCAAACAAAAATTGCAACGGCCACAACACTAACAGTAACCACAACACTTGCAACAGCCACAACAGCCACAACAGCCACAACAGCCACAACAGCAGTTACCACAGCAGCAGCAGCAGACACAAAAAAACCTGAAAATATATTGTCAATATCAACGACGCCGACATAAATAGCTTCGGAATAATATAAATAAATATATGCTGCCAACATTAAGACTGATACAGATGAATGAATAGAGAGACAACAAAAAATGAACAAGCAAAAAATAAATAGATAAACAAACATACACACACATACATACATGCATCCAAGCATACACACACACACATACACACACACAACACACACACACACACATACAGGCATACATACATACATAAATACATACGAAACGAAACGAAATGAAACATATATACATACATGCATGCATTCATTCATATATACGTAGATACATACATACAAACAAATAAACGAATGAATGAATGTAAAAACAAATAAATTTATAAATGAATGAATATAAACAAACTTAAGGAAATAAATTACTAAAGAAATAATCTAAGAAGAGGTGCAGTTATAAAAAGATTGCGGATATTAATTCATAAGATAACAGCAGATAATCAAATCAACGCGAAAGCTTCTTCTAGGATTTTTAGAATTAATACATTTGCACAAGAACTTCAAAAATCTAACAAAAACAAAATCTCATAACGCAAAACAAAAGATACAAAATAGACAATAATAACAAGAACCACATCAGAGAAACAATGAATAAAATAATTACACCAAATAAACAATTGATGAAAAAATAAAAAAAAAACAAGCATAAAAACAAAGACAACAAATAGCAACTCCACGGTAGGAGACAACAAAATTAATGACGTCATCATAGCAAGTCAGTCTATCAAAATGTGAATAATTAACGAATTCGTCGTCATCATTGCCACCGTCATCATCATCATTACGTCATCGTGATATAATTCTTATAATTATCGTTATGTCATCAATACATTGTCGGGAACATCATTTTTGTCAAACATCGTCACACTTAGGGTCATCTTATCGGTTTATATTTCTGTGGAGTTTCATTCCACTCAATTATATTGGTGTACTTTCACATATCTGCATTCATCTCATCAGTGTCCTCGTTTTGTACCTGCCGTTGTTTTAATTTCGCAACTTTTCCAACTAGTTCATCTTCATTATACCGTTGGATCACTCCACTAAGGTCTAAGTCATTTGTTTTTCCACTATTTATTCATTGTTGGTTACTTCTGTTCCACCTTTGTTTTGTTTTAATCGTCACTAAAGCACCATCTCCTTCCTCAATTACCAGCAGTTTCATTGCCATCACAAACAACACCATCATCACTCACTAACATGATCATTAACTTCATTAACATCATCATCAACATCATTGACATCATCATCATCACAATCATTAACATCATCACGATCATCACACACAAACATCATCATCACCATCATTAACATCATCACCATCATCATTAACATCATCACATTATCATCATCATCACAACCATTAACATCATCATCATCATCATCATAATCACCAGGACTACTCAGTGAGTATGTACTTGAGGCAATGCTGGCAGGACAAGAGACTGAAGTTCAATCCGAGGTCATATCACATGAATGAAGTAAGTAGCGGCAAACTATCACGCACTTCAGTTAACCACGCCACATCATACCACACACTGCGACATATCATTGTACACGATTCTCTTCATAAATCATTTTCAAAACCTACCTTTTCTTCGTTCGTACGATTTTCAACTCCCTTCTTTTTGCTTTTTCTTCTTTACTCTCTCTTCTCTCTCTCTCTCTCTCTCTCTCTCTCTCTCTCTCTCTCTTTATCCTTTTTCTCCATTTTTAGGTTTTTTTATTCATTCTAATATTTTATTTTTCATCAACTTTTTTTTATTTTCATCGACTTTTGGTAATTTTTTCTTTAAAAATTTGTTATATTCACACAGACATTGTTTTTCTTATTTCTTTTTCGCTCCACGCACACACACACACGCACGCACGCATGCAGTCAGACTCGAACGAATACAGTTGCTTATTTATTTATGAATGTTTGTCGAAAAATGTAATTCAAGATTCTCACCAACTTATTAACATTTATTGACGTTTTAATGTCCTACATGCTTACGCGAAACGCAAACAAATCTAACTTTCAATACACCATAAAATAAAAAGCTATTATTATTATTTTTTTTTTTATTTTATTATTATTATTATTATTATCATCATCATTACTCCAGGCGCGCCTTGGTGGAGACAGCTGGAAGAAGATCTGGGTGCCTGACATCTTCTTCCGGAACGAAAAGAGGGCAACTTTTCATGAAGTCACCGTCAAAAATAGGTCAGGTCGCGTGAGATGGTGACGATGACGGCGATGCTGATGCTGGTAATGATGATGATGATGATGATGTATCAGTTGTGGATCATGATTATGATGATGATAGGTAAGACCGATGATGATAAGGAGGAGGATGATGATGAGGAAGAGGAGGAGGAGGAGGAGGAAGAGGGGGTGCGGTGACTTTAGAGATATACATTTGCATGCTTGTGTTTGGTCGCTTGCAAGCATCCATGGTATCATCATCTCCTATGTAAAAATCGCCATGCAAGTTGTTAACTTCATTCTTATCGTGTTTTAAAGGAGTTAAATGCTGGCATCTGCATCATCAACGTTATCACCATTCTTGTAACTGTCACTGATATTGTTATCATTATAGTCCCATCACAATCTCCACAATCAACTTCATCATCGTCGTCGTCATTGTCATTGTAGGTTTCTCAAGTTGAACTTCACAGGGTTCGTTTGGTACGTCACAAAGTGAGTCAACATCGTCAATCAATCAATCAATCAATCAATCAATCAATCAATCAATCAATCAATCAATCAATCAATCAATCAATCAATCAATCAATCAATCAATCAATCAATCAATCAATCAATCAATCAATCAATCAATCAATCAATCAATCAATCAATGTTTTTTAAACTCTTAAGAAATAGTTAAAGCTAGCGACCACCAACTTTTTTTCATCTAGGTCCAAAAATCTTTTTCCACCTTTCGGCGTCTTCAATGAATTAAACTTTCTTACGGCAAATAATTTTCTTATGTCATAGTACAGCGCACTGGCACA
>NW_008705254.1:2240946-2284509 GCF_000326865.2 Helobdella robusta
GCTGACCTTCTTGTGCTGCCTGCCATTCATGTAGCCAGCTTATTTCTTAATGAAAATCACAATGAAAGAGTAAATTCATCTCTAACAGTTGTCTTTTGTTGATAGGAAGTGCAATGTTGAAAAAAACTACTGCAACCATATTTAATTGTAACGAGATATGATTAAATATTCGCACTCATGTGCTGTAACGAGACATCGTGGTACGCTGTTGATACTAACATCTTGGAACCTCAACAATCCTTCTTCTTTGCAATGATAACATCAACGAAAGATGGGTCCCTAGTCAGCAAACAGCCAAACATCTCCTCGCTTTCAATATATTTTGTATTATTTACACTATAAATATTTATTCATACATCTGTTCACTTGTTTTTTTTTTGTTATTTTTATTTTTTAAAAATTTCATAAGTAGCATCGTTGTGAAGTTGAAAGAAAAATCAGTTTGCTATCGGATGTGTGCTCACGTGTACGTGTTAGTATGCGTGTGTGTGCGTGTGTGGGTTACGTGTGTACATGTTAGCATGCGTGTGCATATACGTGTGTGTTTGCGTTTGTGCGTGTGTGTGTGTGTGTGTGTGTGTGTGTGTGTGTGTGTTGATTCTAAGTTGTAAGCTGTTTTCCATGTAAATGTTTCAAAGACCATCAAAGCTCAAGAAAATTTACAAAAAAGTGTCTTTTCTAAAGTGTCTTTGCCATTTTATTTTTTTAAAAATAATTTTATGTGAAAATTAATAGTTTTTGGTAGATTACTATTATCATCATCACCATCATCATCACCATCATTATCACCATCATCATCACCATCATTATCACCATCATCATCATAATCGCCATCATCATAAAGGATGATGATGATAACGATGATGATGATGAGCCTAATGTTTTTTTAATGATGATGTTTCTTCTTAGGAACGTGTTCATATGTAATGATGATGTTTACAACATGTTATGTTGTGTATCTGACAGTTGACGGTGATGCTAATGTTGTTGGCTTTGTTGTTGTTAGTGCTGTTAGTGTTGTTGTCATTATTGTTGCTGTTGTTGCTGCTGCTGTTGTTTGTTGTTGTTAGTGTTGTAGTTTTGCTGTTGCGGTTGCTGATGTTGTTAATGATAAATATGTTCTTAAAGTTTATATTCATAAGGTTTTCATTAATGTGACGATTTGTATGTTAATGCTACACTGACAGTACTGACGTAATGTTTTTGTTGATGTTTTAGACGATGACGTCATAATTTTGTTTTTCATTGTTGATGACGTTTCTAGGGATGCCTGTAATGTCTGTGGTGTTGGTCTACCTACCTTGATGATGTTGTTTTAACGATGGTTCTTCTTTTCAGCATTCATAGATGTTGCTCTTATAAGGATATATATATATATATATATATATATATATATATATATATATATGCTGTAAACTACAGTAAGTTGAAAATGATGTTGTTGTTGTTGTTGATGTTGTTGACGGTATTGTTGTTATTGATGTTGATGATGTTGTTGTTCATTTGTATGTGTGTATTTTACTTTGATGTCATTCATTTGAATGTTGATGATGAAGTAATAAATTTAGTTTTAGTATTAGTGGAACGAGTTGGTGCAATGTTGCTGTGTGGGATGATGAGTAAGTATCCGGATGACTGGGATGATTAAAATGATGGTGATGACGACTGAGATGATGATAAAATTGTGTTGATGATAAAAATAGCTGCAGTCCAAATGTGTGCTGGCTTTAAGTTTGAATGTGGGAATTTGGGTATCCATCAATAGGCCTGATAAGGTGTGGTTTGTTTGTCTGCACTTCTTGTGAAAATTACAAAAAATTGTTATTTCAAAAAATTGGACTTATTCAAAATAATAATAATAATAATAATAATTTTGTTGTTATCTCTTTATATTATTATTTTCCTGTTTAAAATTTTTCACCATTGTAAATAGCATTAAATGAAGTTGAATTTGTTGCATTTTCTCCTGATTGCCAGTAACTGATCGCCGTTTCATAGAATTTAAAAAAGAATCCCTTGAATTCATTTTTTCAACTGAACAAACAGCTTTCAAAGGCTTGTTCTTTTTTGGTAGAAACTCAATCAAATGAGAATATTTTTCAATCCAGAGAAATAAACGTTCTTCGAAATGAAAGAGTTTCATTTCAAACTCGTCGGTGGGCTTTTTAAATGGCGCTGCTTCCGCTATGAATAACATTTGGATCGGAAGACAACGAGATTTTTCAAAATTACAAGTAAAATTCAATTTAATGAATGAAAGATTATTATGAATGAGTTTGTATAGGTAAAACTATTGAATGGAGAATAATTAAGAAAAAAAATTTATATGTAAAATTAGTAAATTACAAATAATTAGAAATAAATTCTTATTATCTAGCTGAAGAACTTTGAAAATATTTAACACAGAATTCAATTTCAAAAGCTACAAAATTGGAGCAGTGGAATATCCAACAGTACCATAATTGAATTTTATTATATTTTTACTGTTAAAGTATCTTAATTTTTGAAAAAAACATCAAAAGTACAAAAATAATGACATCAAGAGACACGTTAAACCTTGGAAAAAAACTGCAACATCTGTCCATAATAAAAACGTAAAAATTCAATGAGGAAAGTTATGAATCATGCATGAAATTTTCACACAGACACATAAACACATACACACATACACACAATCACACACACACAAACACACACAAACGAACAATGCATAAGCAAAAAATAAAAAATTCCGTTACAAAAGCAAGCATGTAAACAAATTATAAGCCGACACGTGGAAGAATTTTTACGCATACATTCACATTAACATCTAAATATACAAACGTATGAACCCCTTTGCATATAACCAACATAATAAACATTCACATAAACATTCATCCTTCATATAAACAATAGTATAAACATTTATAGCGATTCATATAAACATTCAAATAATCATCCGAATGCACACAAACAAACACTGGTATAAACGTTTACCTCTCTTATAAACATTCAAATATACACTTAAAATAAGACTTCTTCAAAAACATTTATCATTTATATAAACATATTTATACAAAACATCTTCAAATATTAATACAAATATTGCATAAAACCTACAAAACAAACATCACTACAAAAAAAAACATAAACAAGCGTCATACTTGTATATTTCTATTCATGTTCGAACGGAAACAACACTCATTTAATGGCGTGGTGTTTCTCTATGGAGGTTCGTTCATCAACAGTCGCCATCATCACCATCCTCTTTATCACCATCATTATCATCATCATTATCATTCCCATCATCACCATCAACATCACCACCTCCTCCTCCTCCTCCTAGAGATGCTAACGAAGACGTCATGTGATATTATTAATTGATATATCTATTATTTGTTTTTACATCATGAAGTTCAGAGAGATGAAAAGCTAATACAAATCACTTTGTCGAAATTACTTTCTCACTCACATCATCATCATCATCATCATCATGCCGTCATCATCATCATCATCATCGTCTTGTTATCTTTTGTATAAAACTATCTAGGATTTTGCAGTTCATTACTCAGGCTGACAACACAATTTATTTGACAATAGCTGTCATTACAATCATTACTGATATCATATCATATTATATGTCATATCATATCATATCCTATCATGTCATATCATACCACATCACATCATATCATATCATATCATATCATACCATATATCGTACCATATATCACAGCATGAATTCGAAATTCATATTATAAATTCTCCGTTCAATAATGTTCGGTATCTTATTCATTATTGAAATTACTTCACTTACGTATGTCGTCTGTGTTTATTTTCGGCCATCATCATAAAATATATTTTTCCTCTTTATCTTCTCCATTTTCATCAACTTTATCATTGTCATTACTTTTCGTTAAAGTCAATTTTGCTTTGTCATCATCTTTGTCATCATCATCTTCGTCGTCATCTTCGTCGTCATCTTCGTCGTCATCGTCGTCCTTATCATCCTCATATTAGTGGCGATGTTGTGGCGGTCAGGAATGATTTTAAGGTTCATTAGACATAACGGCCTAACGGACAAACGGCTTCATTACAGATGCCCGCCTCCTCAAACATCATTTTTATACAAATTACGAATAAGTATCTTTCATAATTTTTCATTACGAATTAGCATCTTTCATAATTTCTCATATAATTATGATAATAAATTATGGTATATGGTTCTAATTATTCATCAAAATGACACTAACTTGATAAATTTTTAATTTTTTATAAAACATTTCATCCACTCATTTAGCAAGTAGTTGATTAGTGAGTTCTTTTCGTAATGTTTTTGTGCTATTGTCATGCATACTCTTGTCATGCATTTCGTCATCAGCATCACCACCACCACCATCATAATCGTAATCGTAATCGTAATCATAATCATGATCACCACCACCCATATCATCATAATCACTATCACCACCTACAGAATATCTGCCACGTTTTCCTGTCCAATGAAATTGTACAAGTACCCCTTCGATACACAGATCTGCCCAATGACCTTCGAGTCATGTAAGTAGATCATGTTATCATTTAAAGAAGTCATGTCATGTCATCACGTGAGTAGGTCATGTCATGTCATCATGTAAGAAGGTCATGCCATCATGTGAGCAGGTCATGTCATGTCATCACGTAAGTAGGTCATGTCATGTCATCATGTAAGAAGGTCATGCCATCATGTGAGCAGGTCATGTCATGTCATCACGTAAGTAGGTCATGTCATGTCATCATGTAAGAAGGTCATGTCATGTCATCACGTAAGTAGGTCATGCCATGTCATCATGTATTTAGTTCGTGTTATCATGCCATTATGTAAGCAGGTCATGCCATCGTGTAAGTATGGTAGGTCATATGATGACGCCATGGCTTTATTATTTTTGAAACTTTAGCGGGTGATTTTAATTGATCCAATAAATAATCAGAGATATCTTCATTCTACATTGCTCTACTCTTTTCAATGTCTAATATTAAAAATACAAACCAAACTTGAAACTAGAAAAATTTTAAAATTAATGTGCAGCATGTATTACGTTTTGAATGATATTAAGTGGAATGTCCAATTGATTTTTATGAAAAAAATAAGTTTAAATATATCTAAATTTATTATTTGAATTTCGGTTATTGATTCCTAGCATTTGAAACTGCGGCCTTCGTATTCGCAGAGCACTAGCGCAAAAACCGTGCAGTAGTTTCAAAGGTAGTGACCATTGAAGTGAAGTGCCCAATAATTCAGGCAGTGTTACATTAGATCTCTGCTTTTTAATGTTACTCTAGGCATTTAATAAATTGAGGAAACCATTCATTTCGAACTTTGATCGGTAGTTGTATCTTTTCAAACAGTTGGTTTGTTGGTTGGTTTGTTTGTTGGTTGGTTGGTTGGCTGGTTGGTTGGTTGGTTGTCCTTGTTAAAAAATGTAACACTACTTATTTTAGGCTTACGTAAAAAAATTACAAAACCTACCGATGATAGATATAAAACCCTACTGCTATTGAATCTTCTTTGTTTAAGATTAAGTAGTTCAATGAATATAATTAACACTTCCAAGTCTTAACAACGTTCACCCCAGCGATTAGAAATTGAGTAGATCAGTTTGAAAAATTCGACTGAGGTGTTGTTCCCCACCGTGATCTGAATTCGAAGTTTTTTAAATCGCCGTTATCATCATCATCATTTTTCATCATCATCATCATCATTTTTCATCGTCATCATCTTCATCACCATAACAACCACCCAGTTGGCTACCCTACGGACATCTTGTTCTTCTCCTGGCTTGACGAGCCGGTAACATTTGACAAGCAGATCGAACTTCCGCAGTTTATTTACAGGACCCATGTCCTACATGATTGCGTTCAGAACTATACTGGAGGTCTGTGGTGGTGGTCAGTGGTGGTGGTCAGTGGTGGTGGTCAGTGGTGGTCAGTGGTGGAGGTCAGCGGTGGTGCGTGGTGTTGATGCTGTCGGATGATTGTGATTGGGATGTTGATGGTAGAGAGGATTAAGACTGGATGAGAGGATGATGTTTATGGTGAGGTTGGTTGATGATTGGATGAAATTATGACGTCATGGGATAAATGGTTATGACTGGATGAGTGGATGACGATGTTGATGGTGAGGATGAGTTTGATTGGATGAGAGAATATTGGTAACTATATTGCCTGTCACGAAAAATATATATTCTGATGAGATGTTTGAAATTTATATAGATTAAATAATTTAAATTGTATAAATAATAATTGTTACCAAAAATCAAAAACTGCATGTTGATAAGAAAAAGTTTATACGAAGTTCTAAGTGACCTTCGTAAGGTACCGATAAACTTTGAAATCTTTAACAATGCTAGGCCGTACAGTACAGATGCACTTAGATTGAGATTGGATAAGTGATGCCAGTTAATTTCTTTGAAGGGGGTGTCTTCTTTAGTGCAATTGTTCCATAATAGTGGTTGGCCGACATGGTTTGAATGTGAGTTAGGTCAAATTTAAAGACCCGCATACATTTGGTTGAGTGTCTGACGCGGTGGCTGCGCTGCATACAAATGTGTGTCGCTTGTGTCACTCGCATTGCACGCTGTATGTTACAGCTTGCCTGGATTTGTAGATTAGTCCTCATGATGACAAGTTCAGCTCCTTCTTTGATATATATTGTATATTAAAAAAATAATACTTCCAATATAAACTGACAAAGATGTTTATGATAAATGCAACTTGAATCACCACGGAAACTCGTATGTTTCAACTTTTTCTTTCTCTCTCTCTCACTTTCTCTCTCACTTTCTCTTTCTCTCTCTAAATCTTTTTTCCTTCTTTATATAAATAAATGTTACTTTTTGTTCCACTTATTAATTATTCCCCCTACGTAAATATTTTCCCCAACAAATTTTGTCTGTCACATTCTCAGATCAATTTAATTTCAGTGAAAAATTCAATAAAGAGGAAACGCATGTTTAGAAGCTTGTTAGTGTACACACGTGCACGTGTTTTTATAAGCGAATATTACATTGATGCATTGACATGTGGAGTTCACAGAGTGGAGTTCATACTGATGAAATCGTGGTGAACATTTTATTTTCGCCATTCAATATCGTTGTCATTGGCACCCATTAAATTCTCTATCGTCTGCTGAGAGTAAATACCTACACGCACAGCCACATGCTACCTCTTTGTTACTGGTTGGTGCTGCCAATGGCTGTCTAGATGTGCATTTCTTTCTCTCTCTCTCTCCCTCTCTCTCTCTCTCTCTCTTTCTCTCTTTTTCTGTGTGTGTCTGTTTCTTTGTTTCTTTCAATATGGGTCTGTGGTCTGTGTGTTGAGAGGTTTGTAATTTTGTATTTCAATTGTGTTATTGTCGATTAAATAAGAGCTAGAAATGTGTTATTTAATTAATTACAATTTATTAATTTAATTGAGAATATGTTTTGGTTTTTCTTTGCCGCAAAAATTTTTGAATGCTGCTTGGAAAATAAATTTGTTGTTACAGTGAACGACAGCCGGACCTTAACTAAATGCATATCTGAGCAGATGGATAAATTACGACCATAGACAAAATAATATGAATGACATAAATTAAAAAATTTCTTTCAACATTCTTTATTCACTTTCATACAATTTCCAGTTGTTAGCATGTTAAAATTGCGCGCCTAAAGAGAAATTTGAGGAAAAATTTTTTACAACGGAACTTAATTAGAGGATTGTAGAATGTGGTTTGCAGCAATAAGCAAGCAAGTGTGTGTGTGTGTGTGTGTGTGTGTGTGTGTGTGTGTGTGTGTGTGTGTGTGTGTGTGTGTGTGTGTGTGTGTGTGTGTGTGTGTGTGTGTGTGCCACGAATAGATCACTTTAAATAAATTCACAAAAAAGGTCTTTTTAATTTTAAAGTGATCACAAGTATCCTCTGATCAAATAAAATTTATTTTATTGTTTTGTATCGTGTTGAATTGTGTTGCATTGGATTGTATTATTTTGAAATGAATAACTAATAAGAAATAATGTAGGTGAAAAAGAATTAATTTGAAATGCAAAATTGACTTTTCTAAATATCGCGAGGTTAAATAGAAAATGATGGTGGCGATATATTAAGGCGGTAAGCAGCAGTAGGGTACCTGATACATGGAGAGATTTCCATATATGCAGATGAAGATGTTTGTCACCAGGTTTTTCCAGTTCGTTTCATTGCTCGGCACATTAAGAGACCTCTTCATAAAAAAAACCTCCTTTGAAAAATTGCTTTATTGATGTTTTGTTGTTATATTGATGTCTCTATGTGATCTGCTTTTGTGTTGTTTAGGAAGATTGTGCCCTGATGAATGTTGTCCAAGTTGTTGTTTCTATGATTGTTGCGATATTTAAGGAACGTAAAACCAGCAAACAACTTCTCCGCACTATGCTCTTTGGAAAGTTATTTTCATCACATTTCATCTACAACTTTTCATAATTATTTTGTGACATGGATATGAAATATTGCATTGTCCGATTTGTTCTTCTGATGTCTCTGTCTATTTTTATCTTAGTTTTTTATTGATCAAAGTTGTCACTTGCCAGTCTCCATGCTCATCTTACTAAAATGCTTCATAATATTCTTTCGGTCTGTGTTGGTTGACGTGTTTGTTTTTTTTTTGTTTTCTGGGTGAAGTCATTTTTTATTCTTATCTTTATCTTTTTTTATATATTGGTGTGTTTGTTTGTTTGTGTTTGTTTGTCAGTGTTTGTTTGTCGTTCGTTCGTTTGTTTGTTTATTAGGTTGATGCAAGCATCTTATACATTATTCATTTTGCGAAATGATGAATTGGTTGGCATTATTCAAACCACCGAGTAGCTATTAAACTCATCTTTCAACAAAATATACGACCATCTCTCTAGTAATAAAAACATATTTCATACTGAATTGCATCTTTAAAAACTTGAGAGCCAACAACAACTATTACAGCAGCATCAACAAACAACAACAACAACAACATCAACAACAACAGCACAGACATCAACAGAACAACAACAACGCAAACATTTTTGTCCCGTGACACGTAAGTTCAACGAAATAAAGGCACCCCATAAAAATATATAATTTGAAAAGTAAAAAAATGATGGCAAAGTATAAAATGAGAAAAAAATTATTGCTCCCTGGATAGATTGGGCCTAATTTATACTCACTGCTAAGCTACACACACGCTTGTACAGTTTAAACTTTTCAAAAATATTTTCATTCTTTGCACTGAGCGATTTTAACAAATTTGTTTTTTTTAAGAAATAATATTATTGCAAATGGATAAAAAAATCTGAAATTAGTATTTAAATTTTTGATTGAGATGTAGAGAGAAAATTTATTTAAATGTGAAGTTGTATTGTTAATCGTTGAATCTGGTCAGCTGCTCTCCTGAGACCCCATCCTAATGTGCTTTTGTTATGAAGGAACTGCAAAATAAATTAGACTGAATTCGAATTTATACGGAAACACTTGAAAACGACAGACACAACTGCAACAAACACAACAACAGAACTACAACAACAACAACAAAACTTTCAGAATCACCAAACCAACCAACAAAACAGCCACTCACAATCATCATGACATCATAGAAATAAAACTGCGTCAAAAAACTAGAAACTACATAAAATTATTAGCCCAAGCAAACCAGTATACAAAAAACTTTTGTAAAAAAATTTTTCAATTGAACTTAGACAGCTGCACATCTAAAAATATTTGCCCTTCAACTCATCAGGCACACACCACACATACATACACACATACACCCACACAATAACGCAAATATACATATATATTCGCACACATACAAACATATGCACAACAGACATACACATGCAAGACAAACAATAACACAAATATATATATATATAATTATATATATATATATATATATATATATATATACACACATAAACATACATATACACACACATATACACACAAATATTTACACACAAACACACTAACAAAAACACATATATACACACACATACAAACATACGTACATAAACACACACACACACATATATATATATATATACATACACAGGAATACACACACACACACATTCTGAATGGCGTGAAATTAAAAAATGAACAACGCAA
Source organism: Helobdella robusta (assembly GCF_000326865.2). Lineage (NCBI taxonomy): Eukaryota > Metazoa > Annelida > Clitellata > Rhynchobdellida > Glossiphoniidae > Helobdella > Helobdella robusta. The sequence continues at coordinate 2,251,055 of NW_008705254.1, forward strand.
GTTAACACGGAACGTTAAATTTAGCTAATCAGGTGCAAAGTAATTAATTAAAGGTATGACTAAGATGATGATGATGATGACGGTGAGGATAATGATGATGGTGATGATAACGATGATGATGATGGTGATGATGATGACGACGACGACGATGATGACAATTATGATGGTTGTTGTTGTCTCGTGAAATAGCTTAGAATTTTTTAAGTTTTTCATTTATTTTTTTCATATATTTTGTTGCATTAATTATAAGAAAAAAAGGGTTGCTTCATGTTGAAGAAGTTTTACACGTTCAAAAATACAAAGAGTGATTTTTGGAATGTTGGACAGAATTTGGTGAATTTAATTCGTTTCATAAAATTGTAATTAAATTATAAATAATTTAAAGCAGTTGAAATTAATTCGGCCTCAATTTAAAAAATTACAGACAACCCACAAACATATTTGAGTAAATTTTCAGGGAATATATTGCACCACATAGCAATCATCTGACAGCCAAACATTTAGTTAAATTGAAATATACATTATCGTGCAACTATCATGGCCATCATGATAATTTGTTTCCATTTGTAGAAGAATAATTGAAGAGCATTGGATCCTCTGCTCATTCGCGCACTTCTCTACTATTACATCGACTGCTGATACTTCCAGCTTCATGATCATCATCGTTAACGCTGTTGTCATCCTTATTTTTATCTGTATTGTAGTTTTTATTTTGATCAACGCTCATTTTCAAAGTTAATCCTTGACCCCAAGTTGAAAATTATGACCTTCACCACTGACCAGCAGTCAGTCCCAGCATTTCTGACCATCTCACATTGAGACAACCATCAACAAATCAATCAACCTACCGGTCAAACAACCAAACAATTAACCAACAAAAATTCCAGGAATATTCTCCTGCTTGGAGATAAAGTTCATCTTGCGACGAGATGTAGGTTACTTCCTGATCCAAGTTTACGTGCCTAGTACACTGATCGTCATTCTCAGTTGGATCTCATTCTGGCTGAACATCGATGCCTCGCCTGCCAGGGTCTCCATAGGGCTCCTCACCGTGCTAACCACGACCACACAGAGCACAGGTTTCTTTTTTTCTTTTCTTTGCTGTTCATTTCTTTGCTGCTGTGTTGGTTGCTGTTTTTATTGTCTTTGTTGATGTTGTTAAAGTGGCTTTCATCCATTCAATTTTTTTATCTTTGTATGGCTGCTGTTTTTGTTTTTTCTTTCTTTTGTTGTTGATGTTGTTAAAGTGTTTTGGCAATATTTTTATTTGCTGCTCTTGCCTTTTTTGTGCTCCTGTTTTAATGTGTGTCATTGTTTTGTTTCCAAACTGTCTTGTGCGTTTGTTGTTATCTGCTAATTGTTAAACCACTAAATTAAAAGAACGTTCATTTATTTTAACTTTATTTTCCTATTTCAATCGAATAACCCTAAAAACAATTTGATCGATTCATTTTGGCGAGTCAAGGCAACTGCAATAAAGACGCAAATAAAAGCAACTTATTTAATGTCACAGCAGATTTATAATGAAACATATCTATGCATTCTTTGTTGATAAATATTTTAACTTACAAATGTCAAATTGGTTGAGCTTATTAGTTTGTCAATATGACACTTTTGATAATTTATAAACTTGCATTATTATCAATTGATCACGTAATAGCTAATTAGATAATTTTACAAATTAATCAATCTAAAAATCATTATTCAATCAAAAGTTTAATAATTAATTAATTGAACGTTTTGCGATTATTCATTCAACCCGTCATTCAATCGATCTTTTGATCTATAAATTCAAACTATCATAAAACCAACCATGCAATTTATCATTCAATCAATCTTCAATCTATCATTCAGTCGATTATACAACCTATCATTTAATCAATCAATCAATCATTCAATCTATCATTCAATCTATCAATCAATCAATCAATCAATCAATCATTCAACATAAATTGCCCCCTAATCAATCAACCAATCAAAAACCAACTAATCAATGGAACGAACAAACAACCAAGGAATCAACGCTTCCCTGCCACGTGTCTCCTACATCAAAGCCATTGATGTCTGGATGTCAGTCTGTTTGGTTTTCGTCTTCAGCGCCCTCCTCGAGTACGCCCTCGTAAACGTCCTTGCCCGGAGGACCGGTGTGAAGATTCTCCACTCCATTCCAAGGCCCATGTTTGGCAGGCCCCCTCCCGCACCAAAGCCCCCGCCTAAGGAAAGCAACGCTGAGAGTCAACTCGACCAGGTGATGGCTATTTTTCAATTTTCATATAATTTAACTTTGGTACGATTGTTTTGTATTATTTCGTAAACATTATTAGTAAACCACACAAACACACCACACAAGCACATCACACAAACACACCACAAAAACACACCACACGAATGTTTCACCACATAAGCACAACATCATTCCAACGAGTCACTCTGAATTAAAAACACTTTTGAATAATTGTAAGCGGCTGACGACTTGATAAAAACGTGAATGAATTTCAGATCACAGTTGCGGAGACGAGTTCCGACAAGCGTCAACCACCTCGCGTCGTCGATCCTGAGGGCAGGGAAAGGGCCAGACAGGTGAGTCCTTCTAGTTAAACGTTGCACGTTGCATGTTGCATTTTTGCATTGTTCCATTGTTGCATTGTTGCATGTTGCATGTTGCATGTTGCATTATTCTGCTTGCCGCCTAACATAACTTGTTAGTCCTTTTAGTATATACAAAAAATTCAACCATTCTGTTGGATATAACTCTGTTATTTTTAACAAGCATAAAAACATCAATGTTCCAAACAAAAATAAAATTTTTCAAATTGCACAAGCATGAGACATCAATATTTAAAAACAGCTGCATAAATCTTGAACTCGCATGAATAATTGAGTTCCTCGTGCATAAAAAATAGACGAGCACCACTAACACAGTTGCGTCTATGTGGAATACATTTTTTACATCTTCAGTGTGAATTTGGATAACCAATAATGTTTACAATTTTTAAAAAATACAGCCCCAACAAACTCATGGTTGATTGAATATTGTCCATTATTTAATTACAATTAAACTTGAAATTTATCCTCAAAAAATCTCTTTAACCTCAACATACGACTCAAATACGTACCTACATGTTTGTGCACAGCACGATATGACGTGTGATAATTTTTGAGGTTCGATAAATTTATAAGATTCGAACCAGGTCATGGCGTAATAACAACGATGCAAGTAAGACGCCTAAACATCTGAGCTAACTTGCCAACACGTGCAGCAGGAACTTTAATCTATAAATTTAGTTACAAGTGGCTTAATTGCATAACAATGAGTAACAAAATGACTTTGTATGATAAACAAAAATAAGAACGAACCAATCAAACTGTCAACCAAACAATCAACCATTCATTTACCCAAACAACCAGCCGACTAATCAACCCTAACCAACAAACAGGTGGACAAAATGTCTCGAAGAACCTTCCCGATGGCTTTCATGGTGTTCGCCATTGTATACTGGGTCATGTACACACTGCCTTTTGCTGATGATGTCAAGACGTCATGATCAACCAATCAATCAATCAATTATTCAAATAAACCTCCAATCAATCAATTGATGAATCTATCAATCATTCAAATTAACTTTCAATCAGTCAATCGATGAATCGATCAATCATTCAATTAATCAATCAATCAATCAGTCGATAAGTCTATAAATCATTCAATTAATCAATCAATCAATCAATCGATGAGTCTATGAATCATTCAATTAAACTTTGAATCAGTCAATTAATCAATCAATCAATCAATCAAAAACGCACAGATCTCATCAATGTTGTTGATGTTATTTGTGTGGCTGTTGTCTTCGTTGTTTCTAGTGATATTGCAGTGCTGTCTTTGCGGCAATTTTATGATGTCGATTGAATGGTTCAGATGATCTAATGCAATAACATTCAAAATGACGACTCAAATGTTTTCCTGAATGTTCTTGCGTAGTTGTTTTGCAAATGCTGGAAGATCGGTGAGTGATTGTTGTGTGATTGTTGTGTGGTTGATGTGTGGTTGATGTGAGGTTGATGTGTGGTTGATGTGTGGTTGATGTGTGTTTGATGTGTGGTTGATGTGTGGTTGTTGTGTAGTTGATGTGTGGTTGTTGCTGTTTCATACTAACCCATAGCAGATTTTCCTATTTCTATTTGTATTACCATTATTTTTAAGAATACTTTGGCTAGCATTTCGTTCATTGCTCGCTGCAGCGTTCATATTCAACAGAGACTTTTTTCTACAAATAATTATTTATTATCTATCATGAATTGAAATTCGTATCTGCTAAATATGTTAATTATATAGAGGTGATATTTCAATTTTCGTTCAAAATGCCACCGTGTTAATAATGTTGAAGCCATTTTCGCATCTTAATTAGTCATGCTGGTGAAGGTGGTGTGCTGTAATCTGTCCTTTATGGTGTTATTGTTATAGGATGTTATTGATGTCATTAATATTTTTAATGTCGTTGATGTGTTTAATGTTTTGAAAGAATTTTGTTGTTTTTGTTGTTTATATGAGGTTCTACTTTGCTGTTTTTATGTGTCTTATTTTGTGAGTTGTTGTTGTTGTCGTTGCTAATTTGAACGTTGTTTTTACTTGTTGGGTTGATATGGTTGTTTGCTTATGTTGTTGTTTTTCTCATTTTGTTGTTTTTGCTGCTGCGGCTGTTATTGTCGTTGTTGTACTGGTTGTTGTTGTCGAAATGAATAAAATTTGTGATATTTTTGAGTTATTTTGCGACTCAGCGGTTGTTATTAGCAATAATATTCCCCCACAACGTGTCCCTAAGTTGTGAAATTGAAAACAGTGATGTTGATGATGACGATGATGATGACGATGTTGATGACGATGATGGTGTTGATGATGATCAAATAGAAGTGGTTGAAAAATAAATGCTCTGACAAAAAAAAACAGAAATAATAAACTGGAAAGAAAGAATGGAAGAAGATGAAGAAGGAGCCGAAATGAGAATACTCATCCATCTACGTTCAAATGATTGTCTCCATTCATTTCGCTTTTCAATTTTTAATCGCCACATATTATCTTCACAAAAAATACCGTTCAATGCTTTTATTTCTCTTGTAAATTATTTTTATCACAAAATTATTTGTAATTATTTATAATAATCATAATTACTATTATTATTAATTAGTTATTCCTAATTTATGCATTTGAATATCCGCAGGCACCGTACATTTTGTGAAGCGCGGCAAACGTTTGCATCCTACATATTTGCATTTGGGGCTAAACATTCATTCCTATTATTTGGTAAAAAAAATCCGCAATTGTTATTTGTTTGTTTAATTTTTGCCACAGAAATCAATTTGTTACATCTGTTTCGATCCCATGTCACTCTGCGCAAGAAAGGTAGAAAAAAAACAATGAACAAACTTCGGATGAACCAACAAATTATAAAAATTAAAATAAAATACTTTCTTCCATAGAATAGAAACTAAACGAAGAAATAAAAATGTTCTTTTCAATAACTTGGCTGTAACCAAAAAACAAAGTTGTACAAGTTTATAAAGTGTACATTACATGACTATTTATTTAGCATTATAAATGCATACATTTATCTTTCATTACAATTTTATTCATTTTTTAATAAATTTATTTATTTGTTATTTTAAATCTTGTACATTACATTTTTTGGCGACACCACAGAAAAGTTGTGCTTTCATGGAACAAACATTTGCGTAGTAGATCTTGACAAAATATATTAAATCTCTTGATTTTTAGTTAATATATATATAGGATTTAATTCAATTTATTCAGCAATAGAGTTGTTGCTCCCTACAATGCAACAGTTTACAACAACAAATGTTGAATATTCAAAGAATTTATTAAAAAAAGTTGTTTCTCAATTTATTACACTTAACAGCGCTGGCCTTAAGGGAAAGGGGGTCAAGAGCCAGCCAAAAACGTTGGATGGTTTTGGTGCGAGCATCAGGTGCTGTCGGCAATCAAAAACCCTGTTATTACTTTCAAATCACTGGTTCAACCCAAACCACTAGATCAAATTGTCTCTGTATGTTCCCAATCTAAGCCGTTTGTCCTACAAAATATTTATTTATACTTCAAAGACTTTAGTTGAAAATTAATTTAGACCTATTTATAACATTAATATGGTTATAATATTAATTCAAAATATTATCACCGAACTGTTTTCCGAATGTATGGCAATAATATTCAAATATCACGTGATTCTCTGCGTACAATTCAAGGAATGAACTAGAAACTCAATCACGACAGCAAACGATAGCGGAAAATCAAAAAACTTTCTAAAATTTTAACTGGCGTAGAGCACAAAAAACGTAAAGTTGAAAATGACAATTTATTAAATAGATAATAGAAACCTGAAAAACTTTAAAATTTTTATTTCACATCAGAAGACAGCTTAAAGGATTTTAGCATCATAAAGACGAGACTACTTAATTTGTACCAATGCTGTCTCTTCTGAAATGGATAAAAATGTATTCGACGAAAATATACCCTACAAAATAATAAGCTGCGTATTCTGTCTTCAAACTATATGGTTGGGATTTTGGTTCGTAGGTCTCACACTTCCTGACTTTTGTTTTAAAATACAGTCCTTGTTTTTTATTTACGTAATGTGACTAATTTATATACACAGCCTTTGTTTTTTTCCTGTTGATTCAATAGTGTTTGAGCTGCCTACCTACCTCCCTAAATAGTGTTGTAACTGCCTACCTACCTACCTACCTACCTACCTACCTACCTACCTACCTACCTACCTACCTACCTACCTACCTACCTACCTACCTACCTACCTACCTACCTACCTACCTACCTACCTACCTACCTACCTACCTACCTACCTACCTACCTACCTACCTACCTACCTACCTACCTACCTACCTACCTACCTACCTACCTACCTACCTACCTACCTACCTACCTACCTACCTACCTACCTACCTACCTACCTACCTACCTACCTACCTACCTACCTACCTACCTACCTACCTACCTACCTACCTACCTACCTACCTACCTACCTACCTACCTACCTACCTACCTACCTACCTACCTACCTACCTACCTACCTACCTACCTACCCTGGGGCACGGTCACTTGTTTTGCCCAACCAGCCAATGGTGTGAAGGCCAGCGCTGTCAGTTTATAATGTCTATTTTCACGTGATTCAATTCTGTGTCTCTTTTAAATTTATAATCGTAATTGTGTTTGACTAATTTTATTGAGAATAATTTACTGAATTTATTGTTAGGCTGGCTGGTTAGTTGATTGGTTAGTTAAATAATTAATGATAATTTCTGAATGATTGGCCAAACAAATGGTTTAAACTTTTGTATTACTATTATTTTTTGTAATAGTTTTCCTAATTCTTATTTATTTTGTTTTATGGTTGAAAGACTTAAATATGGAAGCATATCACAATTGTACATTTTCAATTCTTCGAATTTAAAAGATTTTAAATTTTAAATCGATATTTTCGTCTGATGAACCACAGAACGGAATAAAATTTCATTTAAAATCAATAATTACTGCTGTAAAGCATTTATTTGTATGCCTCAAACCATCGCACAATACTGGAAACAAATGCATGTGTTGTCCCGTTACAAACAAACAAGTAATTGAGTGTTGATTCAAATGAAATATCTCCAGAAGTGTTTACCTTTTGTGTCCTTCACAATTTTTGTTCTGAGAAAACCAAAGAAAGCAACACGACAAGCCATTTTTTCAATAAATTAAGTTAAAAATTATTTCTACATAATTCTTATATAGACACATAGAAAACATTCTAAATTAATGATACTGAATGAGTTTATAGAATGCTTCACATTTGGTGTGACGAAAAAATAAATTACAGAAAAATAATCCAAGTTGGTTAACTAATGGCTAATAATTGTCTTGATAATATAAATTCAAGTAAATCTGAAAAAAAGTCTGGCAAAGAATTAATGAGTATGTAGATATGAAGGAAGGATAGATGCGTTGGTAGATAGCAATCAGACAGCATCTAGAGATCATTGCAAACATTGTTCGATTCATTCACATCGACTTAAAAGCATGGGATAAATAAGTCTGTGAAGAAGTTGTTCGGTTCGGCTGAAAATGTGAGCAATTATTAGATCGATGACAGAATGAATTAATTAATTAAATAAATAATTAATTAGTTATTAATTAATTCATTGTTATGAAAAAAAAGAATGCATGAATAAAAAAAAATTAATTTGACAGAGTAATTAGCTATTGTTAGTTGGCTGGTTGGTTGGTTGGCTGGTTTGTTGGCTGGCTGGCTGACTGGCTGGTTGGTTGGCTGTATGTTAGGTTGCTGATTGAATATTTTGTTGATATATACAAAATTAGATGATTGTGTTATCGCGTTTTTGTTTAGTTGGTTGGTTTTTTATGGTTGGTTGGTTTCTTTCGTTCAGGAAGTTTCACGATGGGTTAGTTTGTTAGCTGTTGTTGTAGTAGTCATAGTCAATCGTTACAATGGTCTGTCTGTTTGTAGGTTACTGTGTTGTTGCAATAGTTACATTTAGGTTGTTGAATGAGGTTTGTAAGTTAAAAAGTTTATTAGCAAAAAGGATTTGTAAAGATTACAATGAATAAAGAGTAATATTAAAAAGTATTTAATACCAATAATTAAAATATTCAGTTTGAAACTGCTGCCCAATAATGAAATGATTAAATTTGTTGAAGGTTTCAAATTTCATTGGGTATTACGACGATAAGGTATGAATGATTTAAACTCCGATATGAACCCAAAAGGGTGAAAATACGTTGAAAAGTTCTCAAAGGAACCTCCTAAACCAAGCAACTAAAAACATTCACTGAGCACGGAACACATTACATTACGTAATCGCAGACCTATCGATACGGCGGTAAACAATAATTTTAAAAGTAAAAACAACAATAATAAAAACAATAATAGAATAGATAATAATGCTAATAAAAATAAACCTTGCAAATAATGCCGGCAGACTCTCCTCTAAGTTGAGAAGGAATTTGATGAAAGATGAAAAGAAATTATGAAATAAAGGAATTAATCAATGAATAAATAAATAAATAAAACAAAAAATAAAATATAAAAAAAATGACTCCGAAAATTAGTGTCGTGGTTATAAATAACTTATTGATCACGTGATATATTAAGGCCGGATCAATAACTGGCTTTGTAAAAGATACAATGTGCTTATGATGATGCATAAAATGTCCGTTCAAAAATTTTGCATGTATGTGTGTCTGTCTGTGTGTGTGTGGTGTGTGTGTGTGTGTGGTGTGTGTGTGTGGTGTGTGTGTGTATGAGTGAGTGAGTGAGTGGGTGAGTGTTTCCAAAATTCTATGTTATATATATATATATTTTAAACAAGATCTTCAGTATTGCTCTCTTACAACATACAACATATAACAGGAAATACTATATATATATATATATATATATATATATATATATATATATCTACTTACATAATTATCTACATATGCACATCTACATATGCATAGTTAAATTCATTGTGAAATGACATTGACTGAATGATTTAACTGAAAAAAATTCTGCATCAAATCAAGAAGTTAATATAATGTTAATTTAATGTAATTACTCTAGTTAATAATTTGAATTTATAATAGTGCAGCCAGTAAAGATTCATCAGTTCAAGGTTAAACACTTTTGAAAAATTTTCTGCATAAATAATTTTAATGATAATATGAAACAAATCAAAGTCAGTAATAAGCCAGCCAGTGTCCTGTTGCCGCAGCTGAACACGATTTGGTAAAATCGCATCATTAGAGCATTACAGTGAAGTTTATTTAGAGGCTCGATGCCTTGTAGGAGTGACATTCAGAGTTGATGTAAGGAGATGTGATGTGATCCCGTTCAGTATTGATGCAACGATGTGATGTCATTCTCAGTTGATGTAACGAGATTACTAGTTGATGTAACGAGATTACTACGATTTTTCGGCCAAAAACAACGCACACAGTCATACAAACATTCGCTTACACAACGTACATCATCCACACAACACACAAGCATACAACGTGCCTACAAATGTGCAGTTTATACTTTTGATTGGCCGAATCGAAACAATGAAACATCTTATTCAGATGCGTCCACATAATGTTAGATTATTGCTTTGTGACGATTCTTTACGATCACGATGTAACCTATAGACCTGATATTTTCAGATTCGCATCTATATAACTGCGTTCTATTCTGTCTCCTTATGCATATAAACACATTGTGAATGACGAGAAATGCAGGGAGCAGTGACGCCTGTTTCTATGGTTGAGAATTTGTTGTGTGCGTGTGTGTGTGCGTGTGTGTGTGTGTGTATGTGTGTGTGGTGTGTGTGTGTGTGTGTGTGTGTGTGTGTGTGTGTGTGTGTGTGTGTGTGTGTGTGTGTGTGTGTGCAAGATCATGTTTGCATTGGGGATGTATGTATATTTTCTAATGTGTTATTTACCTGAGTACATCTAAGTGGTGAAGAAACATTGAGTGTTCTTTCGTTTATGCATACATACACACGCACACGCACACGCACGTACACTCACACGCACACATACACGCACACATACACGCACACATACACGCACACACAAAAAATACTCATACTTTTTTCATTCAAAAACACTTGCATCGGTTACATGCATATTCTTCCGTTTGATAAGGACAAGGATCACAATTCTCATCGTCAACAATTCAACATTAGCGTCATAGTGCCTTGATTTAACTTGTAAAAATCCACTTCATGTGGATATACTTTTACACATTAGCGTTTAAATTGAGTTTAATTTCTCAATCAACATTAATTTTCCCGTTCCAGTTACTCTCTTCCATCGTATAGGAACAAACCAGTTGAAATACTAGTCTAAATATTTTCAAAAGACCACCACTAACTTCATAACTGCTGCACCATCATTGCACTTTCACCATCGTTTGTACGTATGTATGCACGTATGTCTGTGTACGTATGTATGCTGGTATTGAATATGTACATACGTGTATCAATATGTATCGATATGGAAAAATTGCAAACAATGGTTTTAAAATTGGTTTTTGAAAGTGAGAGGAAAGGCTTACAAATTAACATCAACAAAACTGAGTGCATGGTTATCGGTAAAAGCAAAACCGCCACGATCTGCTTCGTATAAAAAATTTCATATTTTTACTTGGTCATTTTGGGAGGAAGGATACATTTCTAGATGTTTGAACTTGACGATCCCCTTGTGGTTTGATGTCCACATTACGAGCATTTTATTATCGTTGGGAAGGAGACATCTGTCCACTTCAATGTCATCAACAGATTATTATCAAATTAAAAATGTCATTTTACTAAATATTTAAACTTACGATGAATGGGTGAGGGAATGGATAAATGGATGGATTGATGGACTGATGAATGAATGAATGAACGAACGAACGAACGAACGAACGAACGAATGAATGAATGAATGTATTTTTATGATGTAGTATTCAAATATCCACATAATCCTCTACTCTAAACAGATGCCCACATTCATTCATTTATATATATATATATATATATATATATATATATATATACATATATATTATATATATTGTTTTTGTTTGAATGTTTGCCCGCGTGCGAGCACACATATGCGTCTGAATTCTAGGTGGGAGCCGTGCAAACAATTGAAACATATTGACGTTTTTATATCATTCCCGTGACATTTCGGGGCTCTGCATTGCTTTTTGATTGACGTCATGTGCTGCCAGATGTCATTCAATAAGGCCAGCCGGCGTCTGTATATTACAACTTTTCAGTAATAAACTTTATATGAATTATTAATAAGATAAATTATTATCCTTTTAATAACGTGAAAACCAAACAAATCTTGAACGATATCACCAAATTAGTCCAATCTACAAATGTTTATAAAATACAAAGATAACTGCAAAAAATTACATTGGTTTCGAGTTTGACCTGCTACAGGCCAGCCACCTTTCAGAATTATTCACATGAGGTTCTAATCTTTTGGATGTTGTATGTCAGCGTATGAACGCATATTTGTAAGAATGGGCAACCTCACTTATGAAAAGAGAAGTGCGTGCCATGAAAGTGTGTGCGTGTGTGTGTGTGTGTGCATGTGTGTGTGTGCGTGCGTGTGTGGGATAAAAATAAATTCAAATGTTGATACGTTCAACGTGGTTTCCCTATAAAAATACAAAAGCCCGCTCTCCAACGAATCTAAATATACATTCTTTCTTTTATATATATATATATATATATATATATATATTCTTATATATATATATACATATACATATACATATATATGTCTATTTATTAATTTACTTATTTTATTCATTCGTTCATTCATTCACTCTTTCTTTTATTTATTCATTCATTATTTTTCCGCTTATGTAACCAAATTATTACACTCTGCACCACAAGGCATACACAGGCAGACGTACGTGGCATACATAAAAACAACAAAAAAGTTTAATTACCAGAATAAGCATTACAAAGACGATGCATGTAAACCGTTATAAAGATGGGCGTGTTTGCATGATAATATTTTATTCGCATTGCTACCGACAGCGACAAAAAAAGAAGAACACCAACACAGATATACACACAATACTCAAAGACACACACACACTCAAACAAACATACATTCATTCATTCATTCATACAGAAACATGATTTTGTAATTTTCTTCAATTAAAACGTTCTAGAAACGTTCTTTTAAAATATGCTCACAAAAATACATAATACACGCACATACATACACACATATACACTCACACACATATAACACATACCCACGCACATACACACACACATAACACATACACACAGACAGACAAACAAGCAAGCAAACAAACGCATACACCAATTCCTACAAAAATTTAAGTTGATATGAATGCATGTCCGGGCGATTCAAATACACATGTAAGTTTGGACAGGCGTGCAAATAAAATTTTCTTTTTCGATGCGTAGCAAAACAATTTGATCAAAACCTGTCTGTGATGCTACAACGATGCTGCAGTCTGTACGTGCATGTGTTGCTAAGCGTTTGTAAGTGTGTGTGTTTTTTTTGTGTGTTTGTGTGTGTGTGTAATAACTGAATAGATAAACGAATGGGTGAGTGAATAAATGAATAAATCTATGAATAATGGATGAATAGATGAATGAATGGAAAGATGAATTAACGAGTGTAAGGAAGGATGAATTGATAAATAAATGAATGATTAGATGAATGAATGAATGAAAAATAAAAAATAAAACCTGTTTGACAAATTGATAAAAAAAATTGCGGAACTTAATAGACTGCAAATTAAAATTTTTAAAAAATTAAAAATAATAAAAAAAATCTTTTTAATTACGCAAAATAAATTTAAAAAAAAAATAAAAAAACTTGCGAACGATTAAATGAACAATGAGCTGGCGGGTACGTCTGAAACTGAATACAAATCAATCAACGTACCCAAAGAGGTAGAGATGAAAGGACGAAGGATGACGGAGGTATGAATGAATGTTTGTATATTATAATCAGTGGAGGGTTTAAGGGACCTGGAGACTATGACCTTCAGACTCAGCATTCAATAACCGTTCTGTTGTAATTTTTTGAAAATGTAACCAACGTAATTGATGTAATATTTTAATTGATTACATTTTAAACATTAATTAGAACACACAATTTTTATAAGTGCAAACAAACACCGCCTGAATTGCAAAAATTTACGCATAATTATTTGATGACCAAAAAAATCTTCAAGTATTTTCAGTTTTTGGCCTCCCTCGTCAAATTTTTGCCCCCAGCCCCTTCATAGTTGTCTAGATCTGCCTGTGTTGTATAATGAATGGAAGAATGAATGGATAGTATGAAACTCGCTAAATTTGCTTGACAAATTATTAAGATTCCATCTTACATGCTTCTATAAAAAATACAGTATAGTATAGCCTCGAAAGTCCGTGATCACTGTTCAATAAATTGAAATTCTTTTTTATTGAGAGCAGAAATAGCATCGTAGAAATCTAGAGTGAAAGACGAGCAGTTTAATAACCTCAAATAATTTATGGCGATGAGATGCGGACGTTTTGATGGGGTAAGGTGGTTCATTGACGGTGGATACTTTATAGTTTTTGGAGTTTCGGTTCGTTGTTGGTATAAAATGTTTTGTATATGCTATAATTAGCGATGATGATTGTTGTTAACGTACGTTGTTGAAATGGTTATTGTTGTAGTTCACTCAGCATGCACTAAAGATTGCTGACTCGTATCTCCTAAGAATGCAGGCAACTTAACAACCAGCTCGTGGCCAGCAGGCAATTTATATGGACACTCTCTGCATGTATAGGCACGTTTTTATTGCAACACTTTTCCTTAATTAATCTTTTGCCGGTCAGGCCTGTCATGATATGCTGTGCTCTCCCGATTTTCTTCCCAACTTTTTTTCTTATTGTTTTTTTTTCTATTAAAAAATTTTTTATTTTTTTTAATTTTTTGAAAAAAACTGTTTATTTTAGAGAATAACTTTAGGAATTAATTGATTAACGTTGGATTTTATATAAAAATATTTGAAATAGTTTTAAATGATAATAATTGCTTAGTAGAAAGTTAGCTGCAATCATTTCTAGTTTAATTTGCTTCATTTTTTTTCATTTTTCAGTTTTAATCTATAATCATTTTTAATCATTTTCATCGGCATCTTAATCATTATCAATCATTTTCAATATTATTATTATTATTATTACTGCTACTACTACTACTACAGCTCTCTCTTAGATATTTTTCAGAAGTTATTACAGTGAACAAACAAACACAAAGTAAATCAACGCATCGTACATTTTATGCGGGAAATCTCTACATTTGAAGCCGGTCACTGCACCACCAGTGCCAAGCACCTTGACCATTACACCACCGTGCGCTCATTACCATAGCAGGTTAATGCATTTGGGAAAAGAATGCAATTTAATGAAGGAAAAAATCAATAAAACAAACGAAAAATAACAACAAACATAACAACAACAACAATAACAACAACTACAACAACGGGTCATGTTATTTTTATTATCGTTTCAATGGTAATAAAATAGCAATTTTTAATTTTTTCAACCAAATGAGATACTGAAAAAATCAAAATTTATTATTCCAAAAGAAAATAGTCACATAAAATTAGTAAAAGATAACAATAATAATAATAATAGAAATAATTATAATAATGATGATGATGATGATGATGATGATGACGATGATGATGAATAGGAGGCGGACAATAAAACCCATCACGAGAAAATATCCTAATCAATAAATCAGAGAAACCTTTAATGAAATAGCGACATTTGTGGCATGTTTAAAAGTGGACGATGTCGAAAAAATATACTTTCACTATGGATCATTAATTTCGTTTTTGCGATAATTTTATTTCATCTCAGCTTCTCGCTGGATTGGTTTTTCTTAATTAAAAAAAATAATTTTAATTTATTATGAATGATATTTATCATCATGCGCTTTATCATCGTCATCGTCATTTTCATTAATCATCATCTTCGTTGTCGTCATCATCATCGCCGTCATTGTCGCCATCATCATGGATTATCGCCATCATCATGCAGTATCGAATTGCAACTCGTTTCATATGGATAACGAAATTGGTCATCAGTTTCATTGTTTGGTGAGCAGTTTTATGTGTGGAATAAGAAATGACCAGACAATGCAGTGACCAGTTTTATTGCTACCTCGCCATCCACCGTGCAGTCAGCAGAAATACCAAGAATTGAAATGTAGCCGGGATTATTATGAATGGAAGAAGTTGAGGCTTTTGAATATAGTGCTCGTAAAAATATGGTTCTGTATTATAAATGAAAAAAATGTTTTAATGCAAATACTCTTGGTAATGTGCTGGAATAATAAATTGCTGTATAATAAACTAAAGGTTCAGGTTACTATGAAGTTGAAATGCTGGCAAAAAACATTAACAATTAATTATTCACTAAAAAATACTGTTAAGAATGTTGAGAGGAGTATTCCAATTGCAGGCTTATTGAAGCATCAAAAGTTCTGCGGGCCAAAATGCAACTTTTCAACAATATGAAATATTTTTATCCGCTAGAAGAAAATTATTCCCATATTCACGTGTTCCATCTGCACCATTAAACATCATTCTGTGTAGTACGTATCGGGGTTATGGAGTAATGTGCTATGATGGTTTTGTGTGGTATTACAGTACTATGGTGATATGGTTGTGTGGTACTGTAGTATGAAAGTATGACTGTGGTTGAGGTAAAGCTTCTTAGATCGAATTTTAAACTAGCACGATTTTTTAGTTGAGCTATTACATTACGTATGCTGATTTATTATTTACGTGTCAACTTTTTTGAAATTGTTATTATTAGCTATCATTTTTGTGAAATTTTTTTTAGAAATATATCATCTGGTGTATTTTGTATCTTTTTATTCGAACACTCCCAAACAAAATTTTTGTTTCAATTGGAGGAGTTTTGAAAATAGATCAAAGATACGGAATATGGTCGTTGTAGCTGTTATTTATATGACTGTTACAATGTGTTAGCAGTACTATTATTAGTTGTTGTATGCTGCAAACTCTGGAGAACAAAATTATTACTTCACTTCAAAACTGTTGCATCAGAGACCAACCTCCACTCCATAACACGAACGAGCACGGTCTTAAGAGAAGTTTTGAATGTTAAAAATGAGAAAAATATCACACGAACGAGCGGCCAGCATTTCATCTCGACTCCTATTTCAGGCTGTATTTTTAATTAACACAAGATAGCAACCAGAACAAACTGTGAGCTTGAAGGAAAAAAATGAATGAACGAACGAATGAACGAACGAACGAACGAATGAATGAATGAATAAATGAATGAACGAACGAATGAATGAATGAACGAATGAAGGCAGCTAAGTTACGTGTTATACCGGAAACATCGAATCCATGGAGGCAGTTATTACTACTCTAATATTTTGTGATACTGCAACTAATAAGGAGGAATTTTTAATGTTTTTTTTTTCATTTTAATTATGTCTATTTGTTGCTATTCGTGTAGACTTAAATAATTTCGATTTTTTTAAAACTTTTCTTACAATTATTCTAAGTATTCTATTTTATTCCAAATATTAAAATTGTGTTTTTTTAATAAATTTAAAAAAAAACAAGCATGAAATGGACACAAATATTCAGCCAACGTGACAAAATATTCACAAATGAGTATTTGAATGTTTTTAAAATTTTGAAAAATTTTAAAATCTATTAAAAATTCAACTCTGAAAGGTATGTTATTTTATTTAGAAAGCTTTTACTTTCGGTGAAAAAAATTAATACCAAACATGACACGTCAAACTTTTTATTAAATAAAAAATTTGAACGTAATCCTGACTTACAGGAAATGCCCAATCCCATTCATCAGACCTTCAACTTATCAAAAGTTAAATTGAATGTAAAAAAAAAAAATCCCAAGTTTCCACGTCAATGAAAGTTTCAAAAATGCTGCTTGCCATTGTTCAAACAAGTTTAAGAAGAATTGAGCGTCAAGCTACTCAATTATATTATTGTAAATATGTAAGTGTGTGTGTGCGGCGTGTGTGTGTGTGTGTCTTCGCATACTCTCATGTTGAGAGTTACTGCTTGATTTACTCCAGACACTAGCTCTAGCTTATTAAGTTAAGATTACATATCTTTGGGAAAGGTTTTGAAATCTTTAAATTATTTGTCGCGATTATTCTTTTTTAAAAAAGTGCTTGGGCGTATCATGTTTCCAATATGCCCGATTCGGGGAGTTATTCCTCAGTCAATGTATAATATGCGTGTCTTTTTCAATCAATGATGTGTGTGTGTGTGAGTGTGTGTGTTTGTGCAGTTGTGTTGCTATGAGTTGATGGTGTAATGTATAATGTAGCGTACAGTTGTAATGTGTTGTTAAGTTTGTGTGCTGTTTATTCGAGACCTCGATTGATGATTTTATTTTATATATTCACGACATAAATATAAACAACGTAAAATTCGAACTTAAACTACTCCTTCAACCAATCCAAAATTAAAAACATTTTTGATGATTATAAGCGTTAATGTTTACAAAAGTAATTTATGAATTCTATTGAAGAATATGTTTTCATTTTTTTTTTACATCGACCACCTATCCGTGTTAATGTACTTTTTTACCTACCTCAAATTTATACAACAGCTGTATGGCGTATGTATGTTTTTGTATTATGACGTATGTATGTATGTATGTTGCATGACGTATGTGTGTATGTATGCTGTGTATGCCGTACGTAAGTTTGATTAATGTTATTGAATTTGTGGAAACACTTGCAAGTCACTTGATGCTTGGTCAAAGTGCTTGTGTGAAATTTTGTACGTGGGTCTGTAAATGTGAATTTTTTGTCTACGTGTGATTTTTTTTCATGCGTGCAAGTAGGCGAATAAATGATAACAAAAGATGGATCAAATTTTATGTTATCTCAGCTTGCCTGGCTTGGACGACATAAACAACAACAACATAAACAACATAAACAACATAAATTAAAACATCCAGTCGCAAACCGGAAGGAAACAACATACACTCACATGCAAGGATAATTGTATAAGCTTGCACACATAAAGGCACACAAAACAAATAAAAATAGGCAAGACACACACAGACAAACAGACAGACACACACATACACACACAGACAAACAGACAGACAAACACACACGCGCAGACAGAGCACATGCTGAGGCTTTCCATGCCGAGGTGTGTACATCATTTGCCGACAAACAAACATTTAGCTGCTTAGAGAATAAATTACATGTCCTTCGTGGACTGTTTAGTCTCAAGCATATATAAATATGCATAATATAACACTAATCTTCTGCGTATATGTGTGCGTGCATGTGTGTGTGCGTGCATGTGTGTGTGGTGTGTGTGTGCGTGACTATAAAAAACACTTTTATTAAAAATAATATTACCTTCGTTGGTGTAGTTCTTCTAACACCGCCACCCTATGGCATTTAAAATAATTTTCAACAGTTTGCAATGTCACTCACTCATTTTTATAATAATCAACGGTCTGGCTGGTTGGCTGGCTGGCTGGCTGGCTGACTGTCTGTCTGTTTTTCTGTCTGTCTGGGAGAGCAGATGATGAATTAACAATGAGATGGACAAAGTTAATGAAAAAGTTCTCCGCAATTATGACCGAATAAGAATTCAATCAATCAATTGAAAGACTTCATAAAAGTAATTTGTCTATTACATTTCAAAACTATTTAAAAATGCGTTTTGTAAAAAAAATAATTTGTACCAGACGAATATTATTGAATAATTATCTAGATGAATTTTCAGTCGATTCGCTGTTTTTACATTTTTCAAGCTTTCCCCTCTTACTTTCTCTCTTCCCCTCTCTCTCCTTCTCTCTATGTGTTTGCGTGTGTGCGAGCATGTTTGCACGCGCGTGTGATCAAGTTTGTACAGCGAGAAGCAAATGAAATAAACTGGCCGGCAAAAATAATATTAACTCTCGCAAAGATGACATTAACTCTTGCCAAAAATGACATTAACTCTTCGTCAGAGGGTCATGGAAACATCTGTTACATGTAACGTCGACATACTTCCATGTTCTTCTGCAGTTGAAAATAAAACTAACTTTCCTCTTATTTATCACATTCATGATTCTCCATTCTTATATATTGTATCCACTTATTGGCAAGTTCAACTGTTTTCTTGCAATGGAGTGCACTGCACCACATGCATGTGTTCACATGGACCGATGATGCGTGTGTGTGAAATGTACATTAGTTGTTTGAGAATGTATAGAAATAAAAACTTATATATATATATATATATATATATATATATATATATATATATATATATATATATTATATATATATAATTAATTTCGAAGCCTTCTCAATAATGTTAATTTTTCCTATCTGCCATCCAACACTGATTAAACGAACATGCCTTCAGACGGTTCATGAGTTAACAAATTAATTAAGAATGAGCAATCACCGCTGCAGAATCAAAAGTTTGAAAGTTTTCCATCTATAATATGCAAAAGACCAAGACCAACCATAATAATATAAACCGTAGAATCTTGACTCATAGGTATGGGTAGAAAACATTACATTTTTCGTTAGCTATATTTTTTCACCCAGCCAGGAAACACTGTGTCAGCCAGACTTGAATGCTTGATAACTTTAAGAAAACATTATTTCTTGTTTCCTTCTCCATTCACTCATATACCATTCATCGTATTATCTGATGTCATCATAACGCAAACATCTTGAAAATAAACATCGAAATTTAACAAATTGAACGATCTATCTTAGCCCAGTCGTCAGATTTGTGGGTAAAGTTGGCTACTTACCCTAAATAAGAGTAAAATAACGAAATGTCAAAATGTAATCGTCAATGGTTTGATTAAGTGTTATAGTTCAATTCCTACGTTGAAAAATTTTAAATTTTCACGATTTGTCTTCTTGTGTTTAAAAGTGAAAGGTATACAAAAAAAACTATTTTTACCTTGACAACGTTCTTAGCAACCGCTTTAAAATGGTTTGTGTTTATAATTTTATTTAAATTTGTTTCGAATTTTTTTAACTTATAATGATATCTACACTTTAGGGCGGCTTGATTGTCTAATAGTTAAGGTCGCCTATTGCTGTTTCGCAGTAACCGGGTTTGAACATGACAAAAGATGCCCGCCTATCACATGCTTCGTGTGTGTGATGCGTCGTTTAGCACGTATTCATTTACAATGTTTGTGCGCTTTGTAGAATTCTCTGAACTTTGGAAGAGTGTAATTGATCTTTAACCTTTAATCAATTTTTAGGCTTCGCTTGGAATAAACGAACACCATGAAAATATTATAATAAATTACTTGCGGTTTTCAAAGTATCAAAAAGGACTGAGGTTGAAATCAGTTGATGCCAGTTTCTCTGATATGGAATCAAGCAGGTTTTTGCTTTTTGAAAAACAACATTTTGAATGAAATTTTAGGTGAAAATAATTTTTGCCATTTTTAACTTGATAAGCACAGAGTTAAGAAGATGCTTCACTACCTAAACATACTAATCAAAATTATAATATAATATAATATTATTTAATATAAGAAGATTTAAAAAGGCATTATATGACACTGCCTTGAGGTACTTGATTATTGCTATTCTATAACACTGCCAGAGGTACTAGAAAATCTTTATTTGTATTTTTTACTTAACAGAACCAATCTGTCCAATTTCAATTGAATCACTCTCTAACCAATTGAATCATTTCATTAACTCAGCTTATTAGGAGCCCTGAATTTACAACAATGATTTTAATTCAATTTGTTATGAACAGTTTTTGTTTATTTGATATCTTGCTCAGCTCACAAAAAAGTTTTTCTACACCTAATTTGATTTGTGAATAAAATATATTTTTCTAAAAAAAATATGATCTACTTTGGGATATTAATTGTAATAACTAATAGACATAAATGCTCATTGCCTGCTTGATATGAACCAACAGACTGCAAGAGGACACTTACACCATTGATGAGGTGAAGGAGATCATTGAATGTCTCAACACGTTAGTGAGGGCAGATGTGGAAACAGAACTGATCCACACATCACACACTGTTGTCCTCATGTTGGTCCAACTCTTCCAACAAGCTGAAAAGTGGCACCTGAAACTGCAGCCAGACATTTCTGAACTTGAAAACAGGCAATGTTTTTTTTCTCCAATTTCAACTGGATTTATTAAATTTATTTATTTGCGAATTATTTTAGTGGAAAAATAATGCGAAACTAATAAACATTCATTTATGAATATAGGATTTATTTTTTATTATATTTTATATAATAATCTGAAAATGATTAGTTATTTATTCTTCCATTTATTGATATCAGAGATTTGTTGGAAAAGATAAAACAATTTGAAGAGAAAACAAGTCGAGGAGATGGTGAACCAAAACCTGCTGCTCGACTTGAACCTATGAACGAGTCTGGAACATCTGCTTTGCTGAAAATGGTGCTGACAGGATTATTAACATAGAAAAAATATTAAAATAATTTATTGTTTAAATATTTGAATACTTTTAATAAACGCCTTATCAAAATTCTTATTCGATTGAAAAATTTTATAATAAAATTAATTTTAAAAATTTTTCTACAGCTACTAAAAATAATTAATCTATATTTTGAATGAAATGAATTGTTTGATTCGCCAGGAAATTGAGAAATTGAATGAACTGAATTCAAAACTGAAAGAGAAGTTGAAGTTCATGGAAGACCAGGTGATCAACATAATTTATCAATATATTATAACAACATAACGTTATAATATTATATATGGTGTTTGTTCCAATTTCATTGTTTAACAATTCTTTTGAATTTGAGTGTGTTGATAAATTTTATTGCACGTATATTCAAGTCTAGTTTTCGTTTATTTTATTTCATTTGGTAACGTTTTGAAATAAGCAAATTAGTTGGCGTGTACAGACGTTTTGTTGGGTGGAACATTCAGTTGTATAAATTTGCAGGCCATCCAATCTAAGAAGGATAACTCCCAATTGAAATCTGATCTCGAAGATGCAATCCACGCAATGATTGCCAAAAAAGATGTTATTATTATTATTATTATTGCTGTTAATTTCGCTTCAACAAATTTCTTAATAAATTTTCTTCAATGACATTTTAAAGCGTGTTTCAGCATATTTAGTTTTTATTATCCGAGTGTTTGCTGTCAGTACTTGCATGTTCCAAAATGATGATTGTGTTTTTGCTGATACCTTCTCTTCTCATTCGACATTGCGGACTTTAAACATTCTGCGTACTTTTTATTGAATTAGGAATAATAAATACAACGCAAGTTTGTTTAAAACTTTACAAGTGTCATACGATTTTATATGGATCACTAACTAATTCATAATTTGATGTTTGCATAAGTAACAATTAATGATCAGTGTATTATGAACTAAGAAGCATTGATAATGTATTTAATTTGTGTTTAATATATAATTAGTTCAAAAATATGGACAACCTTCTGACGATAAAAGTTAGATCAATTTGTTAAACAACAGAACGATCTTGATTCTGAAGAGATAGAAAGGCTGAAACGACAGCTGGCCGGTTTGCAATCTGACATGATAAATGTAATTAATTCTTCTTTTAGAATAATTTTTTTCATTTAAAAATGTGTCCATTTGCATTTGGTACGTTTATGGAAACGAAGAAGAACAAAACTCGCTCCATTTCAATCGTTTGATTCGATTTACTTACAAGTGTAACACGTTGAATGGAATAAATAGAAATTCAAAGTTTTCAAGCTTTTGTTCAAAAGTTTCGCGACATATTTTACAACTACCAGCTATCATTTACTGAGTAAATATGTTGTATTAAACCGATATTTTTTGTAAGTTAACTTGGGCGTGCCATATCTTGCGAGATATCAAAATATCGCATTCGAGATATCATATCTCGTATTCGAGATATTATATCTCGCATTCGAGATATCATATCTCTCATTGTCACTGCCCTGGTTAGAAAATCAAAATCCACCATTCAACTTTTGAGTATAATTTTGTGTTTTCGCGTGCATACAAATGTACGTTGTTTTGTGGTGCGGTTGTATGTGCGTGCAGCCTTTTGTGGCACAAAAGTTTTATTGTAGCTAATTAAGAATAGATGAAATACGTAAGTAGTTCCGCACTTGTCACAAATAAAGAGCAAAAAAATATATATACAAGCAAAATGGAAACTCATTTTAACGAATTTTTTGTGAAATTCACTCAACTTGTTGTTCAGAAATCGCAGATGACGAGCAATCAAGTCAGTGAGATGCAGTCTGATCTCGCAAAAACAAAACACCAACTTCTTGAAGTCAATGAAATGCTCGAAATGGCTGAAAAGGTTTGTTCGATATTAAAGTTTATATTCTCTGTGTATTAATGATTTTGATTTTCACATCATTGTTATTATTATTATTATTACTACTACTGCTACTACTACTACTACTGCTACTACTACTACTACTGCTACTATTACTACTACTGCTACTATTACTACTACTGCTACTATTACTACTGCTGCTGCTACTACTACTACTACTCCTAATGCTATTAGCTGTCATTTTATAATGCTTAGAATTAGGGGTCTCAGTTTACAAACCCGCTAACAGGCATTTTTGTAAAAATATTTTAGGAACTGGAGAAAAAAGTCAGTCAAACGACTCCGTTCAAAAATTTGAAAACCATGGTACAAAAGAAGAACGAACAAATCAAGGAGTTGAGGAAAAAGTTATCAAAGTATATTACGGTTGATTTTTTTTTCAACTTTTTCATCAAAATATTATCGAAACGAACAAACCTCGTCAGTTAAATTAAATGAAAATACCAATTCCAATGAAAAATTTATTGCCATAGTTTTTGATTGATTGATTTTTCTGAAGTTTTGAAACTGCTCAGTTTTCGTATTTGTTCATCATACATTCATTTGTTCATTTTTTCATTCACTCATTCATCCACTTATATAATGTTTTCATTCAAATTTTTTTCAAAATTCGTTTAACAAAGTTGTTCGTTTTATTTCTTCTACAGATATGAAGATGTCGAGGGCTAAACGTTTGCATTTCAAAATTTCTTTCTTTCCTATCAACATAATTTTGTTTTTTATCATTAAACAATGTCTAATGAATAATTTTTAAACTTCATTTTTATTAAACTCGATGAACTTTAATAATGTATCTAACAATATTTTCATTTTGCGATGAAATATTTCGCTGTTGTAAGGGTTTAGGCGTTGTTTTTGTCGTTGCAATTCGTTTGTTTTGTTAGATTATACAGTTGTTGAAACTGTGGTGCAGTTTTACTTTATTTTAAAGTTTTTTTTATCGTTATCACTTCCTGCTGGCGAAATTTAAGCATTTTCTATTTTTTCTACGAATTGCATTTTATTTTATCAAGAAAATTTAATAAAGTTTTGATTTCAGATAGAGCTTATTATGATAAACGTTGGTAACCAGGAGTTTGAGGTCGATTTACAACCACGCACGGAAAATAAGATGGCATATGGCATATATGGTATGACTGAGCTGTTTTCGCTTTCCACCTAAGTGAGTGAATGCTACGCTAAGTGCGTGTTGCAGGTCGCAATGTGTTACAAAATAAGTTTCAAAATGATTTTTCATTATTATTTATATTCATGACATCAACAACTTCATAAAAACCATTATACAGTTACTAGTCAAAAGATTTAATGAATATAATTTATTGTTTTTTTAATATAACTTAAAACAAACAAATCCATTATATCTGTCAAAACTAAATTCATTTCTCAAGCTATTCAATGTACAAAACGTTTCGGTTAAAAATATTTAATAAGGCATTTCCTAATTTTGGTTAAAAATTTTGAGAAGGCTTTTACTTAATTTTAACTTTGGCTTAAATTCTTCTCGTATTTCTCTATAATTGTTTTTTCTAAAGTGCAGACGATTTTTGTAAGTTGAGGGCTTGACTTTACAAAACTTGGACCTCCACAACTTGTTCTTACGTTTCAATGAAACTCTGTCAATTTTGTGGCGCTTGGATGAGGCGAGGACTGCTAGGTAAAACACTTTTGGTCGAATGAGGAAATTTGGTTTGATTCTTTTACATTGCAACAGGTTCCAGGTCAATTCAATTGATCCAACGTGTTTCTCTTTAGATACACCAAATCTTTTGCAGAAAATATGATTCAAAAACTTTAAAATTCTTTGTAAATTGAAGTTCTGTTTTGTCAAAAATTTTACATTATATAAAATACAATTTATATTTAATGCCCTTAATTTAAAATTGAAAGATATTGAACACTTACAATACAAATTAAAGTTTGTCGCATTTTGTCGCCCAGAGTTAATTTATTGTTCAACAGTGGCGTTTCTTCAGTTGAATCCATCTTGACTGTGAAGCTTTCATCATAAAAATGAAAGTTATGTATATAATTTGTTTGCGGCTGGTAAGATTCCCACTAAGAATTTTTAAAATTGTCCAATGTTTTGAAATTTGAAATAAATTATAATAAAGATTTATTTTCAAATTTCAATAAACTGAACAACTTCAAAAAAGTTGTGCTGGATATGTCAACGATATCAAATCAGTGCTTGCAAGTTAATTTGATTCATTATAGAAAGAGATATTCATTAAATGCTACTAACAGTTTTGGTAATTTTTCATTTTAATGTTTTGTTTAAAAGCGTTAAAGCTAAGCATAGCAGTGTCAAATAAAAGTTTCCCTTTAATTTTATGAAAATAAAGAAAATATTTTCAATTATAGATGGAAAGAATAAACATCACGTCACTATCAAAGACAACTATGAACATGAGATAATCTAAATAAATAGAACTTGATACGTTAACTATGGTTGGTACCACATGGTCAAAATAATGTAGTCTGTCACTTAACCTCAACAAATCAATTGAACTCATCATTCATGAGGGCTGTGAAAA
The DNA here is from genome assembly GCF_000326865.2 of Helobdella robusta. Taxonomy (NCBI): domain Eukaryota; kingdom Metazoa; phylum Annelida; class Clitellata; order Rhynchobdellida; family Glossiphoniidae; genus Helobdella; species Helobdella robusta. The sequence continues at coordinate 2,277,518 of NW_008705254.1, forward strand.
ATAATCAATCAATCGATCATTCAATAATCAATCAATCAATAGTTTATAAGTCGCTATTTCCGCTAAGTTCAACAATGCTCCTCAGTGAATTTTTCAATGGATCTTGAACTTTGTAATTGATGGAGAAGTAGTCAGTGAAGAAGGTAGAGAGTTCCAGAGAAAAGAGCCAGAAAGAGCAAATGCGAATTTAGCAAAAGATTGTTTAACAAGAGTTAAGAAGAAGAAGTGAGAACAAGAAGACGATCGTAAACCGGGACGTTTAGGTTCAATTAAAATATCTAATAAGTACTTAGGAAATAATTTAGATTGAGACTTATACTTTAATGTGCAAATTTTAAAAATTATTCTTTATTTTATTTTATAAGTAGCCTGTTTGTTATCTATGAATTAAGCATGAGTGATAAATAAATAAAGTTAATGGTCGTCGGTTTTAGCGATGTCTTCTTCTTTACTTTATTTCATTCAGTCATTAAATAAATTAACATTAAACAACTAATCATTACAATTGTGCTATTTCTCGAACATCATGCTTTTGTGCTTCTTGGGATTGCATTTGTCGTCCATTAATTTCTAGCGCAAGTATAGCTAATTAGTTTTTTAAATATAAAATAAATTATATTAAATTTTAATTAATAATAAATTAATAATTTATTAAATAAAAGAATTTAGAAATAAAACTGCAAATCGACACTTTTTTAATTTTCAATTTTATATTTTTTTTGTTAGCTTATGCCTTATACATATAATACATACAATTACAATCATACATCAAATTATTAATAATTATAATTTAATTATTAAATTAATTAAGGATAATAATAATCAATTGTTAGCTCATAAAAAACTGTAAAGATTAAACAGTGAAGAAGGAAAGATGGTTCTGAGCAAAGAACATAGGTTTTTAAAGGTAAAATGAGTGACAAACTATATATAATTAATTAATATTATAATGTATGACAGTGGATGTGTATTATTAAATTTATTAAATATGCATTATTTTTTTATTTTATAATATTAATTTTATGTTTTAGCAAAGTAAAGTTACATATGCTAGACTATTTGTTTTTTTTTTGCATTTTTACTTTTAGTGCCGATTAATTAAATAAGTTAAAATTAGTTTATTTTATGTATAATAAAAATAATCCAGTGTTATATTAAATTAATTACTATTGAAGTTTTGACTAAATAAAGTTTAACACTGGTTTACAATAAAATAAAATAAATAAATGTTATCTAAATGTTACTTCAAAATTCCAAAGTTGGTTTACCTGTTCTTTCTCGTGATAACCGATGTTATTGTCCTGGTGTCTATGTTGACCATGCATTGGCTGGAAGGAACAAAATTCAGAAGAGGTCTATGGTCTATATGCATTGAGAAGAGAAGAGGGGCTAAGGCTTGTTTCAACACTCATAATGAAAGTTTGTTAAGCATCTATATTCTATATTTTAATTTTTTTTTTAATATTTATTTTTAATTTTTTTATCAAAGCATGGACATTAGTTTGTGGTACTCTCTGCTGTTTCACTTTCATCTTCATATCGATCACAGTCTTCGTCTCAATTTACCACATTGCCACATTTAAGAACAAAATAAAGAGGAAGGCCTCCATGATCAGCATATTGGTTCTCATCTTGTCAGCCAGTTTGTGTTGCTAATGCTTTAAATCATCCAATAAGCTATTATTATCCAATGTTAAAATAGCATTCAATCAATCAATTGATTGATTGATTGAATGTTATTTTAACATTGGATAATAATAGCTTATTGAATGATTGAACTTTAGATACGAAATTTCACGCTTTCAATTAACATATTTCAATCATAACTTTGATTCCTGTGTTTTAATGATAATTTAATTTATTCAAATAATTTCCAGTTTTCACCTTGTTATCTTGCCTAGTTGCCTTCCCTGTGTTATTCATCCAACATCAGATGGAAAACTACAACGTCAGGTTTCAAGTACTCAAGTTCAACATTTCCTGGTCTTATGGGCTGGGTTGGGCTGCATTCATATTTCTGATTGGAACATTTGTTTTGATCTTGCTGGACCCCACAACTTATTTCAGTGACATTCGAACGACCAGAAAGATGTCGCTATCGTCTATAAATGCAGATGATATTGTTTCTATATCGGACAGCAGACAAAATAAAGCACTGCAAAGTTGTTAGAGTTTGCTATCGAATAGCATTGATTTTCAGTTGAATAATTTCTGCTGATTTTGTTTCATTACACTCATTAAGAGTACTAATTTTAATAATCAAATGCATGGTTATTATGCTTGTTTATGTAGTTATCAGTGGATGGCTAGATTGATAGGGACTTTTAATTATCATGTAGTCATTTTGTTACTGGTTGTGGTTTTTGTTCTTAGTTTTTATATTCATATTTATGAACTACTATGGTTCATTTCTTGCATCGTGTTCAATTATTTTTTCTGCACAGTTTTATGTGCATTTTATTTGCCGTCTACATCGTGATGATCTCATTTTAATTTCATTTTTGAAAAAACTTTTTTCACAGCAAATGCTAAGTATTAAACAACTAGCAATTAAAATTAAATGTGATAATCTAATAGAGCAGATTTATTGATAATGTTCTATGTTATTTGTCTGCGTCTTTTAGTCATTGTTAAAAAAATAATTTCAAGAAAAAATGGCTGAAATCTCATTCAAAAATTTGAATGGTGAAATGTGAATATCAGATAGCCGGTTGTAGATTATCCTCTCCATCTTTGTTTAATTCTTTTTTATACCTATTCGTTCAATGTCTTTTATTTTTTCTATTACAATCATTATTGATAACTACGTACACACATATACACACAACACAAACGCTTAAGCTTTATTCGAGTGTTTATGTAAAATTAATAACAATAAAATTAATGAGACGCAAGCAATAATAAATGGATATATATAAATATATGTTTTGGTGTGTGTTTGTGTGATTATGACAAATATGTAATGAGCAATATTGGGCTATAGATATGCTTCTATATCATCACGCTTCAAGCCGTTCGCTTCATTGCTAAATGCTTCAAAATATTTTCTGCCAAATACTTGGGTATTTGACAGAAAATATTTTGACATCGTATCTCTTGAAAGTTAATATTTAAAAGGTTTTTATACAAATTATCAATATGATTGAAAATTCAACTACATCTATCATTGAATCTCAATGAACACTACCAACATGTATATGAAAAACTCAAATGTTTCATCACACATAAAGTTTTATAACCTTTTTTCGATAAAAATATGTGAACAAAATTTTTATTAACTCACTATAGAAGAATTGAAAAAGTGCAAAGTAAAACGGGACGTCACTAAGATTTTGCTCTTCTACCCCTTGTCACAGTGTCAAATATTTGACTTCTTCCCCCGATCAAAGCATTACATTCATATCACATAACTAAAATAAATATAACGGCCTTCGCTCACTTTTAACGGTCGAACAAGGAGCTTACTTCCGGAAGAGATTTAGAGGGTGATTTATTATCGTTCGAGTCAAGGGTCGGGCTATTTGACATGCTTGGATTATTATTGGCTTACGAAATTGCATGGATTTTGACGAGCAAGCTATAAGAAATATTTACTTGACTTAATATGCTTAAAACATTGTAGTAATTCTCTTTAATTTTATTAAATAAAATTATGATTTTATTAAATAAAATTATGTATTATTAAATTATTGTTGTTAATTTGAATATAAAAATTATAGTTTTGGTCCTGTGAAATCCGGTATTATATTAATTTCTTTTTACTGAAGCCGAAGGTTGGCTTAGTAGGATTGAGCTATAGTCACCCTTTTTTTACACTATTCGATCATGTTAAAAATTTGTTTGCTCATGAAATAAACGGCCTAAATAGATCAAAATTCTTATTTGAACAACTATCTTCATTATATTCAATGAATATTTTACATTCTGCTGGTGCTCATAGAAATTATGGTTGCTGAAATCAAACGTTGGCTTACCGCAGTGGCTTACTGGGTCTCAAACAACAGTGTCATGGCGGTTTTCTTTACATATAATGCTTTAAATATGTCAAAATATTTATTTCACAATTATTTTTGTCAATATAAATAAAGAAATTGCTTTTGTCTGGTAAAGCCGTATGTTGGCTTAATCGGATTTTTTTCATATATACAATACTGTGAGATCAATCAATCAAACAAACAAACAATCAACCATTCATTCAATCATTCAATCAAATAATCAACCAACCAATCGACCAATCAATGAACCATATTTGAAAAACATTTCCAAGGCTTGTTCAAACTTGAACAAACACTTAACTGTACAGATATACAAACAATTTCGAGATTTTAGTAAAGAAAGAAAAACACAATAGTTGCTTTTATTAAATCAAGAAATACCCAAAATTTATATAACCAAATTAAAAAACTAGAAACCAGTCAACATTTAATAAATAATGAAATAAATAAATAGACATTATTAAAAAGATTGTTCAAAAAGGTACAATTTAAGGCGACGACGAGAATAAAATGTAGTTTGTTTTGTTGGTGTGGGGTTATGAAGCGAATACAAAAACATTACAGAAACTAGTAAAAAGTCGCAAGAATAGTAGTCAGTCACCTACCTACAATTAAATTACTCTCAGGGCCCTAGCTTACTAATAATCATCAACTCAACTCACCTACCTACAAATTTGTTTTTCTACGTTTTTGGAATTTTACATATTTTAGGTATTTTATTTTACATATTTCAGCGTTTTTATTTTACTTGAAACTTTTAACTAATGTTAAGCCTTAGCCTACCTACGATAGTTCAACTCATCTCAATCCCTAACTTACCTACGAATTAAATTAAGTCTGGTAAAGAAAATAGCAAGTTGAAGAAAAACATAACAACAACGACACCGAATGAATGGATGTTGTATATGTGTGTGTTGTGTTGATGTGTGTGTGTAAATGTGCGGGCGTGTACTCTCCAAAAACTTCTTCACTCACTACGGACGAACCTCCATTGCACCAACCATCATCTGACACGCATCGATGGGATGAATTTGACCGGATACTGAAAAACACTAAATTGAAAAAAAAAATTTTTTAATATAAAAAACAAGCCATTGGAAAAAAGCCACTTATCTTACTGAGTTGACAAATTCGAGTACGATAGGACAAGAACAAATATTTTTTAATAATATCTTCAAATTGTCATCGCAACGATCATCGTGAGACCACCATCTGAAACATGCTGACGCCCACCACAGCCCACCTCTCATCATTCTGTAGACAAGTTTTTTTTAATTAGCGTGTTGGTAAATAATCAAGGAACAAAAGAAGGAACGAATAAATGATTAACTGAATGATTGAATGATTGGTTGAATGAATGAATAATTAATTAATCAATCAATGATTTAACGAATGAATAGAATGAATTAAATAATGGAGGAATAATTTGAAAGATAGTGATAAAATGAATGAGAAAAATAAAAAAAAACTAAACCATACTTCAAAAATCTTCGTTGTTTTCTTCAAATTGTCATCGGAACGATCATCATGAGACCATCATCTGAAACGTGCTGACGCCCACCACAGCCAACCTCTCATCATTCTGTAAAAAAGTTATTTTTATTAGCTTAGTAGTAAATCAAGGAACAAAGGAACGAACGAATAAATGATGAACTGAATGATTAAATAATTAGTTAAAAGAATGAATGTATGAATAGAATGAATTAACGTCAATTAATGGAAGAATAATTTGAAAGAATGAGAGAAAAAATGAGTGAATGAGAAAAATAAAAAAAACGAAACTAAACCTTACTTCAAAAATCGTCGTTACTTTAATCCATTGCACCGACCACCACATTCAGATCGGCACACAAGATTTCATCCGAACTTCTGAGTGTCAGTCGAACAGCCAACGCGCTGATTCTTCCCACACCACCATCATCATACGTAAATCATCATGAGACCACTATCTGAAACGTGTTGACTCCCACCACTGCCCACCTCTCATCATTCTGTAGACAATTTTTTTATTAGCGTAGTAGTAAATGAATGTTAGAATCTTAGAAGCAAAAAATTATAAAATGGAAATAAAGGCAAATAAATAATAACTGAAAATAATAAAGAGATTAAAATGTAAAAAAACTTACCGTCGTCCATTCGAAAAAAGCAGAATGTTGAATGCTTTCCGGTTCCCACGTTGTCCTCCAAAACTGGTGCCAGTCCTCCTCGAGATTGTTGCTGAAACACAGCCCGAGGGATGGAGGAAGATTGAGAAAATTCTCATCAGAAAGCTTAGCAGTGCTTGCATCTCAAATTGCATAATAAAAATAATCCTATCTACCTATTTAATTACCTTAACTAATCTATATTAAATTGTTAATGGTACGATAGTCGAAAGTCCCCCTTCATTCTCCCTCCTTGCACAGAGGTTCACCGACAGCCAGGGCACCGGATAGTAAACCATTGCCGTGCGGATAGTAGACTATTGCTGTGCGGATAGTAAACCATTTGCCGTCCGGAAGCCGTGCGGGTAGTAGACTATGGCCATGCCGCATAGTAAATCATTACCGTGCAGATAGTAAACCATTGCCGTCCGGATAGTAAACCATTGCCGGTTCACCACTGGCCACCAAGGATTACCTCTGACAAGAGACTTCGAAATTCAGAGTCTATCGGCTATCGTACCCTCAACTTACCTATTCATTACAATTAAGTCCTAGCTTACCTAAAATTACAAAACTCAAGAGCCCAATTCATTGGCCAATCGGCACCCACCCCACCACCTACGTAATGCCTTGGGCTCCAACTTAATAATAATAACATAAAACTTAAACCCCAAATCTAATAACGAGTATGTGTTACAACGTAGCCTTAACTTACCTATTCATTACATTATGGTCCTAGCTTACCTAAAATTACAAAACTCAAGAGCCCAATTCATTGGCCTTTCGGCACCCACCCCACCACCTACGTAATGCCTTGGGCTCCAACATAATAATAATAATGTAAAAATTAATA